>NC_057813.1:196784339-197057387 GCF_018294505.1 Triticum aestivum
CAGACGTCCGACTGTGGCATTTCTTTTAAGGCCCTGTCTGCGATGTCACTCAGACGTCCGACTGTGGCATTTCTCTTAAAGCCCTTTATGTGATGTCGCTCAAACGTACGACTATGGCATTTCTTTTAAAGCCCTGTCTGCGATGTCGCTCAGACGTCCGACTGTGGCATTTCTCTTAAATCCCTTTATGTGGTGTCGCTTAGACGCCCGACTGCGGCATGATTTTTATTTGTTTACCTTTCGTGGAGTCGCTCCAGATACTCGATCGGTTTTCAGTTATTTATTTTACTTGTCAAATCTTTATTATTGTATTGAGCATGATTATTTTTGCTTTTGACGCATTCATGCATGCATTTGTTATATCTTTTGTGCGAACTGTCTTGCGAGTACTTTCAAAGTACTCACCTGGCTTGTTGATTTGGCCAGATGGTTATGAAGGCGATCTCATGGATGAGGAATTCAATAGTGAGTCCGACGCCTAGAGGAGTCCCAGTCAGTCCCGTGCGATCCTGTTTTGGTCATTGTATCATATCCGCTTCTGCTACCCCAGAATAAATTCATCGAGCCTCACCTCGACGCTCGATGAGCTGCCAATAGAAGTCAAGTTATCCACCACCACTTTTTATCTCGAGCTAGTAGCATGTCACCACACCCCTGTGCCATAACCGCCCTTATATAAGATATCGGCGAGTTTGTAATAAATTGTTGAGCAGCCTCAGCTCAACCCTGTAATATATTTGATGCTACTGGTCCTCTGTTTATCAAGTATTTGTCTACCAGTGAGGATGACTTTTCCTATACTGGGTTCAAAAGATCGGTTTTATCAATAAGCATTTTATTGAAAAACTGGTCATGACACCTAGCGCCCGCCTGGCTATGGTCGTCATGGCTTGCGTCATGGGGCACCTCACGAGGTACCCCGCCTTGATCTCTCCGCCTCCTCGCGAGATAGCCTGACGAGGCCGTGCCTGAGGAGGCCCCCTGTCGTCCGCCCCGCAAGGCCTGGCCCCTCACGAGGGTCTTGAGCTCGTGTTGACGAAGATGGGCCATGCTGGGCCGCCCCTTGAGCCACGCCGCAGGCCGCAGGCAGGCAAGTCTGGGGACCCCCGTTCCCAGAACGCCGGCAGTCGATTGCAACATACAAGTACTCAAAGCCCCCGATAGCGCGAGGGAAAGGGCCTAGTATGTCGAGCCCCCAGACCGAGAATGGCCAGGAGAGAGGGATTGTTTGAAGGGCTTGAGCTGGCTGATGAAGCTTCTTTGAATGGAACTGACATGCTTCGCACTTGGTTGCTAGTGTCGTTGCATCTTGGAGGGCTGTGGGCCAGAAGAAGCCTTGCCGTCAAGGGCCCTCGACCCTATGTGGGAGCCACATATGCCTCCATGTATCTCTGCCAATAGCTCCAGTCCTTCCTCCCAGGGAATGTAGTTCAATTTCACATTGTTCGCTCTTTTTTTGTACAGAACATTTTCAACAAACTGATACATGGCAGACCGACGGGCTACTTTCTCTGCCTCTTCCTGCTCCTCAGGAAGTTCCCCTATCTGGAGGAATCGGACGATTTGTTGTGCCCACGCTGGAGCCTGGGGCTCGACAGCAAGGACTAAAGGCATCCCCTCTGCCGTGGGAGCAGCTATCTCTACGGCCATGGCCTGAGGCCCTGCCGGAGTTGGTTGCCCCGCGGCAGGTTCGACGTCCATGGCAACATCTTTGCCAGCGGCTCCAGGGAGCTCGGTGGGGAAGTACTTGTCGGGGCCTGATTTCCTCCGCTTGCTCTGCTCTGTTGACGGCTCAACGGATGGTTGAGTTAATAGAAGCACAAAAGTACCTGGTTCCACAAGTAGCTTGAGGGCAGCATGCTTCGACAGGTAGTCGGCGATGTCGTTCTCCATTCGGGTGACATGCTCTGCCTCTATCCCGTCAAAGCACTCCTCCAGTTTCCTCACTTCATCTACTAAGCTTCCATCAATGGGCTTTGATAATCCTTGTTGATTTTCCTGACGACAAGTTGTGAATCACCCATGACGATGAGCTTTTGGACTCCGAGGTCTACCGCGATCCTGAGACCGGCAAGAAATCCCTCATATTCGGCAGTGTTGTTTGTTGACATCTCCCTGGGAAAGTGCATCTGGATGACATACTTGAGGTGCTCTCCGGTGGGTGCGACAAGCAGCACGCCAGCACCGACGCCTTGCAGCGAGAAAGCCCCATCAAAGTAAATAATCCAGTTGTGACTTGTTTCCTTGTCAGGGAGAGTGGTCTCCTGGACCTCTTCGTCGGCCATCGAGGTCCATTCCGGAATGAACTCTGCCAAAACTCTGCTCCGGATCGTCAAGGTACTTTCAAACTTCAGACCAAAACTTGACAGCTCCAAGGCCCTGATGTCTACTACACAACCTTCTTCTTGTAGACGTTGTTGGGCCTCCAAGTGCAGAGGTTTGTAGGACAGTAGCAAATTTCCCTCAAGTGGATGACCTAAGGTTTATCAATCTGTGGGAAGCTAGGATGAATATGGTCTCTCTCAAACAACCCTACAACCAAATAACAAAGAGTCTCTTGTGTCCCCAACACACCCAATACAATGGTAAATTGTATAGGTGCACTAGTTCAGCGAAGAGATGGTGATACAAGTGCAATATGGATGGTAGATAAAGGTATTTGTAATCTGAAATTATAAAAACAGCAAGGTAACAAGTAATAGAAGTGAGCGTAAACGGTATTGCAATGCTAGGAAACAAGGCCTAAGGTTCATACTTTCAGTAGTGCAAGTTCTCTCAACAATAATAACATAACTGGATCATATAACTATCCCTCAACATGCAACAAAGAGTCACTCCAAAGTCACTAATAGCGGAGAACAAACGAAGAGATTATGGTAGGGTACGAAACCACCTCAAAGTTATCATTTCTGATCTATCTATTCAAGAGTCCATAGTAAAATAACACGAAGCTATTCTTTCCGTTCAATCTATCATAGAGTTCGTACTAGAATAACACCTCAAGACACAAATCAACCAAAACTCTAATGTCACCTAGATACTCCATTGTCACCTGAAATATCTGTGGGTACGATTATATGATATGCATCACACAATCTCAGATTCATCTATTCAACCAACACAAAGTACTTCAAAGAGTGCCCCAAAGTTTCTACCAAAGAGTCAAGATGAAAATGTGTGACAACCCCTATGCATAGATTCCCAAGGTCACGGAACCCGCAAGTTGATCACCAAAACATACATCAACTGGATCACATGAATATCCCATTGTCACCTCAGATAAGCACGGCAAGACATACACCAAGTGTTCTCAAATCCTTAAAGAATCAATCCAATAAGATAACTTCAAAGGGAAAACTCAATCCATTACAAGAGAGTAGAGGGGGAGAAACATCATAAGATCCAACTATAGTAGCAAAGCTCGCGATACATCAAGATCATGCCAAATCAAGAACATGAGAGAGAGAGAGATCAAACACATAGCTACTGGTACATACCCTCAGCCCCGAGGGTGAACTACTCCCTCCTCGTCATGGAGAGCGCCGGGATGATGAAGATGGCCACCGGCGAGGGATCCCCCCTCCGGCAGGGTGCCAGAACAGGGTCCTAATAGATTTTTGGTGGCTAAAGAGGCTTGTGGCGGTGGAACTCCCGATCCATTGTTCCTTCGATGTTTTCAGGGTATATGGGAATATATAGGCGAAATAAGTCAGACGGGGGACGCTCGAGGGGCCCACGAGACAGGGTGCGCGCCTAGTAGGGGGGCGCGCCCCCCACCCTCGTGGCCACCTCGAAGCTTCCTTCACTTCACCTCCAAGTCTCCTGGATCACATCCGTTCCAAAAATAACACTCCTGAAGGTTTCATTTCGTTTGGACTCCGTTTGATATTCCTTTTCTTCGAAACACTGAAATAGGCAAGAAAACAACAATAAGGGTTGGGCCTCCGGTTAGTAGGTTAGTCCCAAAAATAATATAAAAGTGTATAATAAAGCCCGTAAACATCCAAAACAGATAATATATTAGCATGAATGCTTCATAAATGATAGATACGTTGGAGACATATCAGCATCCCCAAGCTTAATTCCTGCTCGTCCTCGAGTAGGTAAATTATAAAAGAAAGAATTTATGAAGTGTGAATGCTAGCAGGTGCACAAGTTTGATCAATGATAATTTCAATCACCTTTTCTAGCATGATTATATGTCATAACAGTAGTTCATCTCATAAAACTTCTCAAGATCAAGTAACAAGCTATTAATATGTTAAAGCATAGACCATAAACTTTCTTGAAAACTAGCAAACTTCATTTTCAGTCATCAAACAATTACAATTCATCTTATTTTCAGGAAGGGTCTATGTCAGAGCTTTGATTTAGCAAACTCCACATACTCAACTATCATATAGTCTTTCACAATTGCTAACACTCACGTGATATTTATGGGTCCAAAGTTTTAATCGAACGCTGAGAAAGATAGGGGCTTATAATTCGCCTCCCAACGTATTCACCTTTGGGTTATGTCAACAATAATAGTTCATGCTAACTTACATCCAATTGGATATATATATCAGGATCTTTCCAACACGAGGTGCTTGCCAAAGGATAAAGTGAAAAAGGGAAAGGTGAAGATCACCTTGACTCTTTTATAAAGTAGAAGACATAAGGTAAAAGATAGGCCCTTCGCAGAGGGAAGCAGAGGTTGTCATGTGCTTTTATGGTTGAATGCACAAAATCTTAGTGCAAAAGAACGTCACTTTATATTGCCACTTGTATATGGACCTTTATTATGCAGTCCATCGCTTTTGTTGCTTCCATAACAAGATCGTATAAAGCTTATTTTCTTCACGCTAATAAATCATGCATATTTAGAGAGCAATTTTTATAGCATGCACTGATGAAAAATTACTTGAAGGATCTTACTCAATCCATAGGTAGGTATGGTGGACTCTCATGGCAAAAACTGGGTTTAAGGATATTTGGAAGCACAAGTAGTATCTCTACTTGGTGCAAGGAATTTTGGCTAGCGTGAGGGGGAAAGGCAAGCTCAACATGTTTGAATGATCCATGACAATATACTTTAACTGAGATGTGAGAAAACATAACCCATTACGTTGTCTTCCTTGTCCAACATCAACTCTTTAGCATGTCATACTTAATGAGTGCTCACAATTATAAAAGATGTCCAAGATAGTATATTTATATATGAAATCTCTCTTCCTTCAATATTCTTTCATGAATTGTTCAACTGACCAATACAATGCTTGCTAACCTTCAATAAATTTACACCCTCTACTTCTTATATGTGAAGTCATTATTCCCCATGACATAATCATATGAAGCATATATAATTTCAGATTTATGATATTCAACTCATTAAACCATTTACTCATAGGATATAAGTGAAGCACACGAGTAAATGAAAAACTACTCCAAAAAAATATAAGTGAAGATCAATGAGTAGTTAAATAATTATGTAACTATGTGAAGACTCTCTCTCATTTAAGTATTTCAGATCTTGGAATTTTATTCAAACAGAAAGCAAAACAAAACAAAACGACCTTTCAAGGATAGCACAACACATGTGAAGAAACAAAAACTTAGGCTCAACCGATACTAGCCGATAATTGTTGAAGAAGAAAGGTGGGATGCCTACCGGGGCATCCCCAAGATTAGATGCTTGAGACTTCTTGAAATATTATCTTGGGGTGCCTTGGGCATCCCCAAGATTGAGCTTTTTTGTCTCCTTAATTCCTTTTATATCACGATTTCCTAAATCTCGAAAGTTTCGTTCACACCAAACTCAAAAAGAACTCGTGAGATAAGTTAGTATAAACCAATGCAAAAGCCTTATCATTTTCTACTATAACAAATTACTAACATTATTATTCAACCTTTCATACTAAATGTCTCTGCATATTTAATACTCCTATCCTCAAATAGAATCATTAAACAAGCAAACATATGCAAACAATGCAACCATAACAGCAATCTACTAAAACAGTATAGTCTGTAAAGAATGCAAGATTCATCATACTTCCCTAAATACAAAAATTATAAGAAAATAGCTACGCTGTAGAAGATTTATCAGAGCTCATTATGCAAAAAGATTCAACATTATATCACTCTCTGACTTTTCTAGGGAATTTTTGCAACAGCGGTAAACTTTCTGTTTTGAAACAGCAACATGTATACTTGCAAAATAAGCATGGTAAAGGCTATCCTTGACATTTTTATTGAAAATAGAGATGCAAAACATTATTCTAAATAACAGAAAGCAAATACTAACAAAATAAATTTACGCTCCAAGGAAAACACATATCATCTGGCGAATAAAAATATAGCTCCAAGTAAAGTTACCGATGAACGAAGACGAAAGAGGGGATGCCTTCCGGGGCATCCCCAATCTTAGGCTCTTGGTTGTCCTTGGATATTACCTTGGGGTGCCTTCCAAATCCCCAAGCTTAGGCTCTTGCCACTCCTTATTCCATAGTCCATCAAATCTTTACCCAAAACTTGAAAACTTCACAACACAAAACTCGTAAGCTCCGTTAGTAAAAGAAAACAAACCACCACTTTAAGGTACTTTAATGAACTCATTCTTTATTTATATTGGTGTTAAACCTACTGTATTCCAACTTCTCTATGGTTCATACCCTCCGATACTACTCATAGATTCATCAAAATAAGCAAACAACACAATGAAAACAGAATCTGTCAAAAACAGAACAATCTGTAGTAATCTATATCATTCGTATACTTCTGGAACTCAAAAAATTCTGAAATAAATTGGGGGACCTCAGGAATTTTTCTATTAATCATCTGCAAAAATAATAAACCTAAAATCACTCTCTGGTAAAAAAAATGGCAGCTAATCTCGTGAGCGCTAAAGTTTCTGTTTTTTTACAGCAAGATCACATAGACTTCACCCAAGTCTTCCCAAAGGTTCTACTTGGCACAAACACTAATAAAAACATAAAACCACATCTAACCAGAGGATATATGAATTATTTATTACTAAACAGGATCAAAAAGCAAGAAACAAAAATAATATTGGGTTGCCTCCCAACAAGCGCTATCGTTTAACGCCCCTAGCTAGGCATGATGATTTCAATGATGCTCACATGTAAGATAAGAATTGAAACATAAAGAGAGCATAATGAAGAATATGACTATCACATTTAAGTCTAACCCACTTCCTATGCATAGGTATTTTGTGAGAAAACAACTTATGGTAACAATAATCAACTAGCATAGGAAGGCAAAACAAGCATAACTTCAAGATTTTAAGCACATAGAGAGGAAACTTGATATTATTGCAATTCCAACAAGCATATGTTCCTCCCTCATAATAATTTTCAGTAGCATCCTGAATGAATTAAACAATATAACCAGCACCTAAAGCCTTCTTTTCATGATCTACTTGCATAGAAATTTTACTACTCTCCACATAAGCAAATTTCTTCTCATCAATAGTAGTGGGAGCAAACTCAAAAAAATAACTATCATGTGAGGCATAATCCAATTGAAAACTAAAATCATGATGACAAGTTTCATGGTTATCATTATTCTTAATAGCATACAAGTCATCACAATAATCATCACTAATAGAAACTTTGTTCTCATAATCAATTGGAACCTCTTCCGAAATAGTGGATTCATCACTAAATAAAGTCATAACCTCTCCAAATCCACTTTCATAATTATCACAATAAGATTCAACACCCTCCAAAATAGTGGGATCATTACTTCCTAAAGTTGACACTCTTCCAAACCCACTTTTATCAATATAATCATCATAAATAGGAGGCATGCTTTCATCATAATAAATTTTCTCATCAAAACTTGGGGACAAGAAATATCATATTCATCAAACATGGCATCCCCAAGCATGTGGCTTTGCATATCATTAGCATCATGGGTATTCAAAGAATTCATACTAACAACATTGCACTCATGCTCATCATTTAAAGATTTAGTGCCAAACATTTTATAGATTTCTTCTTCTAGCACTTGAGCACGATTTCCCTTCCCATCATTCTCACGAAAGATATTAAAAAGATGAAGCGTATGAGATAAACTCAGTTCCATTTTTTTGTAGTTTTCTTTTATAGACTAAACTAGCGATAAAACAAGAAACAAAAAGACTTGATTGCAAGATCTAAAGATATACCTTCAAGCACTCACCTCCCCGGCAACGACGCCAGAAAAGAGCTTGATGTCTACTACACAACCTTCTTCTTATAGACGTTGTTGGGCCTCCAAGTGCAGAGGTTTGTAGGATAGTAGCAAATTTCCCTCAAGCGGATGACCTAAGGTTTATCAATCTGTGGGAGGCGTAGGATGAAGATGGTCTCTCTCAAACAACCCTGCAACAAAATAACAAAGAGTCTCTTGTGTCCCCAACACACCCAATACAATGGTAAATTGTATAGGTGCACTAGTTCGGCGAAGAGATGGTGATAAAAGTGCAATATGGATAGTAGATAAAGGTATGTGTAATCTGAAATTATAAAAACAGCAAGGTAACAAGTATTAAAAGTGAGCGTAAACGGTATTGCAATGCTACGAAACAAGGCCTAAAGTTCATACTTTCACTAGTGCAAGTTCTCTCAACAATAATAACATAACTGGATCATATAACTATCCCTCAACATGCAACAAAGAGTCACTCCAAAGTCACTAATAGCGGAGAACAAACGAAGAGATTATGGTAGGGTACGAAACCACCTCAAAGTTATCCTTTCTGATCTATCTATTCACGAGTCCATAGTAAAATAACACGAAGCTATTCTTCCCGTTCGATCTATCATAGAGTTCGTACTAGAATAACACCTCAAGACACAAATCAACCAAAACCCTAATGTCACCTAGATACTCCATTGTCACCTCAAGTATCCGTGGGTATGATTATACGATATGCATCACACAATCTTAGATTCATCTATTCCACCAACACAAAGTACTTCAAAGAGTGCCCCAAAGTTTCTACCGGATAGTCAAGACGAAAACGTGTGCCAACCCCTATGCATAGATTCCCAAGGTCACAGAACCCACAAGTTGATCACCAAAACATACATCAAGTGGATCATGTGAATATCCCATTTTCACCTCAGATAAGCACGGCAAGACATACATCAAGTGTTCTCAAATCCTTAAAGACTCAATCCGATAAGATAACTTCAAAGGGAAAACTCAATCCATTACAAGAGAGTAGAGGGGGAGAAACATCATAAGATCCAACTATAGTAGCAAAGCTCGCGATACATCAAGATCGCGCCAAATCAAGAACACGAGAGAGAGAGAGAGAGATCAAACACATAGCTACTGGTACATACCCTCAGCCCCGAGGGTGAACTACTCTGTCCTCGTCATGGAGAGCGCCGAGATGATGAAGATGGCCACCGGTGAGGGATCCCCCTCCGGCAGGGTGCCGGAACAGGGACCCGATTTGTTTTTGGTGGCTATAGAGGCTTGCGGCGGCAGAACTCCCAATCTATTGTTCCTTCGATGTTTTTAAGGTATATGGGAATATATAGGCAAAAGAAGTTGGTCGGGGGACGCTCGAGGGGCCCACGAGACAGGGGTGCATGCCCCCCACCCTCGTGGCCACCTCGAAGCTTCCTTGACTTCAACTCCAAGTCTCCTGGATCACATCCGTTCCAAAAATAACGCTCCCGAAGGTTTCATTCTGTTTGGACTCCATTTGATATTCCTTTTCTTCGAAACACTGAATAGGCAAGAAAACAGCAATATGGGTTGGGCCTCCGGTTAATAGGTTAGTCCCAAAAATAATATAAAAGTGTATAATAAAGCCCGTAATAATCCAAAACAGATAATATATTAGCATGAATGCTTCATAAATGATAGATACGTTGGAGACGTATCAGGCCCATTCCACAATCCTCCCCGTTGCATCTGGGTTATGCAGTATCCGTTGCAATGGGAGGCGGGTGACAACGGTGATCTCGTGGGCTTGGAAGTAATGACGCAGCCTCCTCAAGGCCATAAGGAGGTCGAAGAGCAATTTCTGCACACCAGAGTGCCTTGACCTAGCCCCCTGCAAGAGGGAGCTAACAAAGTAAACTGGGTGCTGCATCATCTTCTTCTTCTGCACCGCTTCACCTGGTTGCGTAGGCCTTGTTTCGCTGGCATCAGACTCTGTCGGGTGCCCCGTCTTGCCGAGACCGGGCCCTGCTGGGGGGAGCTTTGGCTCGTCATCCACCAAGCCCGTCGTCGCTACTGTCTCTTCGTCGACCTCCCTCTGTGCCACTAGTACAGCACTAACCACTTGATTCGTCGCTGCTAGATACAGCAACAGCGGCTCTTGTGGTTTAGGCGCAACTAGTATCGGCATGGAGGAGAGGTACTTCTTCAAATCTGTCAGGACCCTGACTCAATGCCACATCAATCTAGCATGTAACACCTCATATCACTTTGCGGCCTCACGCACGGTATTCCCACGGGTGTCGCCTTACCTTTGCCCGGGACCGTTTGCGCCTTTTGGCACACGTATATGACGGTGTCGCTAGCATCCATATGATAAGGAGCCCGGGCTGACATGGCTAGTCGTAAACCCAAAGTGGCACAGACTTACAGGGACAGGCATCCATGACCCAGCATCGAACGTGTCGGTCATCAGCGAGCGAATCCAGGCTGTAGCACTGGGCTAGCAGGACTCCGGTGAACCGGGCTGTAGCGGGCTAACAGGACTCCGGTATTCACCGCGTGACATTTCCCCGAAGGGACAGACACAGGAACGAAGAAGGACACATGCCGGCCAGCCTAAGTGTTCCGGAGCAGTAGCAAGCTACCATGGCTCAGTGAAACACTAGGAGACATTTCCCGGTAAGAGAGGCTACTAAAGATAAACAACTAGATGGTCAGATCCCACACATACCAAGCATTTCAATAACATACACACAATATGCTCGATATGTGCAAATACAACATGGCATCACAACATGACTCTATGACTCAAGTAATTTATTCAATAGGCTCCGAGGAGCGAGATATTACAATCATGGGTCTCATGACCCAACAATCAGAGCATACAAGTCAAAGCACAAGCGGAAGCTATCATGTCTGAGTACAGACATCTATAAATGGAAAAGGCCGAGAAGCCTGACTATCTACCAAATCCTGCCGAGGCACAAGATCGTAGCTGAGGTAACAAGCTAAACATCGAAGTCCACACGAAACTACTAGTGAGACCGAAGTCTCTCTGCAAAAACATAAAATAGGCAAACGTGAGTACAAATGTACCCAGCAAGACTTACATCAGATCTATCTACATATGCATCATTATCAACAAAGGGGTGGAGGGGTTTGACTGCAGCAAGCCAGCTTTGACTCGGTGGCTATCCTAACTACGACTGCAAGCGACTCTTTTGAGGTGGCGCACACGAGTCCACATATTCACCATATCAATACACCACTATGGATCCGCTCCCGTCTCCCTACGAGAACGCCATCCATAGCACTCACGCTTATCTTGCGTATTTTAGGGTATCCACTTTCACTTGTCTATGAACTGATATAAGCAACCCAGAAGTCCTTTTCCGTGGACACGGCTATTCGAATAGATTAGGTTAACCCTGCAGGGGTGTACTTCTTCACACACGCTCTCACCACTTACCGCCGTTTACACGACATGTACTCGGCAACCTTCAAGCGGAAGCCCAACGTGGGTGTCGGCCACGACCTACCTAATCACTCAAGTCTCTAGTCCAGGTTTATCGCCTATTCGGGTTCCATCCATGAGGAGATCCGGCCGGAGTTTCGCTCACAGCCCCAAACGATGTGTACAGGGTTCCGTGACACCAAACGGGTGCCCGGTTTACCCGGCCACGTGCCTACCGCATCACAGCCCACCCCTACGGTCAGCACTGCGCACGGCCTCCAGCATACTACAAACACCAGAAACTACTTGCAACTCCTGGACAGAGGACAAGGGTGATCAAGAAGCCGAGAGGGTCCATTGGTTTCGGGCCCAATGCGTGGTAGTAGCTGAATCATGGATCACAAACACAGAACTCAGTTCCTGAGGACGGCTGCAATGAGACAACCCACCATGTACTCCTACATGGCCTCTCACCGCTACCTTTACCAAATCGTGTTCACACGCTTAGCTCACACACCGTAGGACATGTTCACACACCTCTGATTCATCCCCGATGATTCAGACCCGACTCAACTCTAAGCGGTAGCAGGCATGACAAACAAGCATGAATGAGTAGGCACAACAGGGCTCAAACAACTCCTACTCATGCTAGTGGGTTTCATCTATTTACTGTGGAATGACAGGTCATGCAGAGGATAAAGGGGTTCAGCTACCGCAGCAAGTAACAGGTGAATCGGTGTTGTCCTAATGCAGTAAAAGAGAGCAGGAGCGAGAGAGTAGGATTGTATCGGAATGAACAAGGGGGTTTTGCTTGCCTGGCACTTCTGAAGATAACATTGAGTCTTCATCAGTGTCAACGATCACGTCATCGGTATCACGTCTATCGAGAGGGGACAAATACCGGCAACACAGAAAGGAACACAATCAATGCAATGCACAATATGATGCATGATCATGACATGGCAAAATGAATGTGTTTTGAGCTAATGCAACTAAAACCAGATTAAATGAAGTTGGTTTGAATCCAAGATTCAAATTCAAACTCCATATGTGATTATTTAAATGCCCTTTAATTGATTTGTGCTAAACAGCAGCTATAAGTTGTTCTAACATGCATGAAAATGGTACAGATGGATTCTTTGTATTTTTCTGATAATTTTTCATGTATAAATTATTTAATTTGGAGTTACGGTTAATTTTCTATGATTTTTAGAAGTTTATATAATTTTCTGGAATTTCCTGAATTATAATAAATCCAGAAAATGGTTTATTGCGTCAGCCTGACATCATCATGACGTTAGCAGGTCAACTGGGTCGCCCAGGGTCAAACCTGACGTGTGGGGGGCCACACGTCAGTGACACAGGGTTGTTTAACCCACTGACAGGTGGGGCCGGGTCAAAGGCCACGTCAGCACGGTCAAGCTGACGCGTGGGGCCACTGTGATTAATCTAAACTAACAGAAGTTTAAACCATGGTTAATTAAGGGCGTGGGGCCCGGCTGTCAGTGTCACAGGGACTAATCCCGCGTTGACCCGGGCTGGTTAGCCTTGACTAAGCCCTGGGGCCCACTTGTCAGCGTCAGTAGGTGGGGGGGTTAGTGACTAATTAACTAAGCCACGTCGACTTCGCCGGAGTTCGGCCGGCGACGACCAAAACTGCGGCGGGAGCTCGCCGGAGTGGCGCTGCGAGGGGTTTTGGGCCAAGCCAAGGGCACCAGAGGGTAGCCCGTGCCCGTGCGCATCTAGGGGGGCCATCGGGAGGTGCGGGGGTGGCCGGAGCTCGCCGGAGTGGGGGCCGCAGCGGCTGCCGGAGCTCGGGTTTGGGCGGAGCGAGGTTACGGGGCGCTAGGGGGCTGGCTGAGGGGCTATGCGGACTCCTGGAGCAGTTAGGAGCACGCTAGGCTCGTCGGACTGGCCGCAGCAGCACGTCAGTGCCATGCCCGGCGTCCATGGCGGACGGCGGCGCTCGGGAATGTGGCCGGGGTGCTACGGCACGGAAACGAACAAAATGGAGGAGGGGAAACGGAGTGGAGCTCACAGGGATCGCGCAGGAAGGGTCAGCAAGCTCGGGGGCGCGCCGGAGTGGCCGAATTCGACGGAGAACGGCGCCGGGGCCGAAGCTTGGGGATGATGACGATGGCGGCTGCTCGGGGCCCTTCTGGTCGCGTGAGACGTCGAGGAGGTCGAGGGAGGCACTGCGGAGCTCTGGGAGGCGTCGGGGAGGCGAGAGGAGCACGGTGGCTGCGGCAATCGGCATCGGCGGCGATGGGCTCCGCTCGGGCGCGTGCAGGGAGGGAAGCAGAGGAGGGAACGGGGTCCAGGGGAGGAGAGGGAGGGCTGGACGGCTCCGGGCGGCTGCGTGGCGTCTCTACACATGGATAGGCTCGAAGGGGGAGGCCTCCAGCGCGAAGCAGGAGGTGGCCGGCGTCGACGCGCGCCACGCCTCGCCTCTGCTCGTCCTCCTGGCAGAGGAGGAAGAGGACAAAGGAGGAGGAGGTGGGCTGGGCCGGCTGGGGGAACTGGGCCGGCTCTGGTGGCTGCGCGGGTAAGGCCAGGCAAGTGGCCCAGGTGGCCTCTCTCCCCTTTATTTTTGTTCTGTTTTATTTTTTTCTATTTCTGCAATTTGTTTTTGATTTGTTTTAAATATCAAATCATTTTATAAAATCCTGGAAATAAATATGGGTGCTTTCTGAATTATTCCAGTGACCCTTATCAATTCCCAACATTTATTTGAGCATTTAAAATATTTATAGTATTTAAATGCCCAAAGTCAAATACAATATGATTTAATTCAAAAATCCAAAAATGACCTAAGGATATATTCATCATTTTTGGCAGAGGTTTCCACCTTAACCAGAAATCATGAACTTTTCTTAGGGGCCTTTTGGGTTTATTGAAAAGATTTTAACTTACCCTAGTTGAGTTGATTTAATGCTAGGGTTTGAACATCCCCATTTCAATTTTAGGCAAAATTTAAACATGATGCAACACATGACTAGCTAGCTCAGAGCATTACCAGAAGCTAGGGATGTGACAACTCACCCCCACTAAACAAGAATCTCGTCTCGAGATTCAAGCGTAGGGTAAGGTGAAGGGAAAACGCAACTAGTATAATCTTCACGATCCAGGTTGCACTTCATAGAAACGTTGATTTGAACACCATCTTTGCCTTGTCGTCTTGCTCTGAGAAATCCTGCCAACATGGCCTGGAGGGAAGGAGACTCTAGAAGGGTCGATCTTCTTGAAGATCGAACAACTCACGGAATGAGACATAGGACCATCTCTCGGGTTGAGACACGAGATACACATCAAGAGGGGTGGAAAGAAACGGATGACAAAGGTTCACTAGGTGGACAACAATTCCACACTTAAGAAGGTGGTAATCGGTTGTCAACGTAGCGAGGAGTTGAGTTGCCATGATACCACAACGAGACACCTTCGGAACCGTGACTCGTAGATATCTCCCCTTAAGTGGCAAAAGAATTACCTTTGATTCAGAGATCATTGAAACTCTTTATACCAGCTTAAGGCAAATCATAATCGATCATTTAGAGGGGTTCGGTAGAATGGCATACTCAAACTTGGATGATGTGGATTACCTTGTTGAAGACAACGTAATGGATGGATTTTGCTTATCACCGGAAATGGAAGAGACCCATGGTAGAATGGCACATTGGCGGTGCAAGCTGGGAACAAAATGCAAATGCTGGGAATGATTCTGGTAACTGGGGAAGAACCCAACAATAGAGAGTGAATTCACTGTTGGAGTGGTTATAGCATAACCGAGGAAATCTGGAGCAATCCCAGCTAGTGCCGATGATAAGACGTAGCGCTTGTGCATGCTCTCAAGAACTTGAGCATTTCCACAATCATCAAGGTTTTATCAACAACCGCGTCAAGGGTGCTGACAACACAACATACTACCATGATGAATAGCGATGGACGATGCAGATGCGAAGGAGGATAACACTTTCTCAGATTTCACCTTAGCGAGGCCAAGCAAATAAAATCTGGATGATCGACCGAGAGACATTTAGCACTCCGCTTCTAATGTTCTCCTTGATGTGCTAGTATAACCCATTCATAGATATGGTTTGATATCTAAAACATCAAGTAAAAGGTCGGACTTCGGGAACATAAAAATCCATAGGGGCAACTAGGGAGTAAATCCTACGAAATCCCTAGGGGGGTGGCAACTTCCTCAAACAAGATACTATAATAATAGGTCTACCGGATGGGTGTGTTGGCCACGACATCCACCTTACCGGTTATCGAGAGACCAATATTATAGTTCTTAGGGAAATGTTCCAACCATCATATCTGCCTGAGATTCAGCTCTGGTTGGTGTTAGGATATTCCAGGCTCATCGAGTCTTAGGAAGAAAAATGAAAGTTTGCAACACAAATCGACGAGATGACGTTGCGGGATCCTCGGGAGATGAACTACGATAGCAAGCTCCAAAACATGAGTTGGTTCTGCTACAAACATGTGAACACGTTGTCCCAGACAAGCATGACCACGTGGTAGTCTTATAATAAAACACTACCGAGTTCAGGAGGGGGAACCATCAACGAGGGTATCGAAGTTCTTTCATAAGTCCGGATTAGCTCTTATGAAGGAACTCCTTCTCCTTGAACAAATCAATCAGTGGCTTGGTGTGCTAGGGATACATATAGATTGAAGGTTGCAAGTCTTCAAACCACAGCATTCTTCGCACGTGTGCATGACTGATTTGGAATGATTCCAAAGAAAGCAACATTGACTTTCTCGAATCCACGGCGGCAACTTGCATCAGATGCACATGAATTAAAGGAAGTCACTACCTTCATCCAAACATATGCTTCATGAGCTAGCATGAACAAATGCTTTCAAAAGTTTCCAACACTAGCTTAATGTTCAGCAAAATTATGGAGAAGACAAGGATGTTGTCAATGGGCACAACAACAATTCATCTGGGTTTCCTTTTAAAAGGAATTCCATAGTTAAGTGAACAAGTGATAGCATTGGTCAGACCTAAAAGATATAATGGTGTATGCTCGAGGGATCAACCACGAATAAGACAACATTACGAGCATCGTTGGTACTGATTTGATTTGACAATAGCCCACACTCAAATCAAAGGATTGATAAGACAATAGGTCCAGCAACTGATCACAAGGACCAATCGATGAAGATATCATCTTTCTTCAACACACACTACACAAGAATATCCCTTTGGAACGAACTAAGTCAGACAAGCTTTTATCTTCCAACTCTCCAAGTTGTTGTCTAGCTTAACCAACTAGCTCAGGGATATCTAACACCGATTCTTGGAGAGAAGGTGGTTCACAAGAAACCAACTTGATCACGAACTCAACATAGCGGTCAGGTGACAACCCGGTAACACCTCCAAGAAGATATTTGGAAAGTCACGAACCACCGGTATGTTACTAAGCTCGAGAACAATCTTGCTTTTGAGGGCAAGACGATATGATCAAATGAGTGAGGACTTGACAAGATCCTAACTCATCAATCGAAGGGTGCACCGAAATAAGGACTAGGTAGCACGATCAGTCTTAGAAGGATGATTCAAAAACCAACACGCTAAGAATGAAATTATTATCCTTTAGCTACCAAGCAACGAGGTTGCTGGGAGTATTGATTTCACACACCATGATTCACTTGTCGGCACTCCGGCTGCAACCACACGGAACCGAGGAATGAAAAAGGATGGCGAGAAGTATCACTATGTCAAGAATTCACAAAAGGTGGTGCAATTCTCATGAAATTCCTGTCATAAAGAAGGTAATACTTCAGGGTAGAGCAGACCAGAAGCTGAATTGTAACTTGATCTGCGGAACACAACTACTTTGACCCAATCCTAAATATGGATGAGGTACTGGAGTTTGTTTCTCCTATTCATTCTGAAATAGAATGGCCTGGCGGACCACAAGGGTAATAGGCATCGACGAACGAATGCACGCATACTCTTGACTATCAATTGATAGACGAGGGTCAGAAGACAACTAAAAAGGGACAACTCAAAGGAACATACGATTTTCTGAGTTGTGGATGCACGGTTTAGCATGTCGAACGAATTCCACATATTTCTTCCGGATAACCCATGCAGAAAGGTAGAACTGGCAGAGTCACAATGTAGAATCGAGAACCCATCGAGAGCACTCTGATTGTGATCTTTCGATCAGCGAGGAACATCTGCCATAAGCGGTTCATAGTATTTGGAGGAAAGGAATACCACGAACATCGAGGACTAATGCAAAGGTTACTAATAACCTAAAGGAACGAGCAAAACTATCAACATGAAGCAAGTAGGGTGAATCTCGGGTTCAAAACCCAGGGATAGAATACCTACTACTAAATGGCATCACGGGATGCTTTCGATAATGACGGCCAGAGTCATCACACTGGAACATAAATCATGGCTAGACTACTAGATGATCCCCTGAGACACCTAGGGTCATAATAATAACTCCAACATATATGTCGAGGCAATAATTACCTCAACACACCGATTAGTGTGGTTAATCTGGCCCATGGGAACATCGGAAACAGAAGGAAGGGATTTGCAAATGCATCGGACTATTTAGAAACCTGGGATGACTCGGACAGCATAACGGCTATAATTGCTCAAAAAGATTTGAGACAATCACAAAAACGGTGGCATAACCACTCAGAAGCATAATATCAAGGTTCCGAGATCAACAATTAACATACGGAAGTAGTAGGAACTGAACTGAGACTTAAATCCAACAATCTTATAAGTCCACTGATTAGTAACACGTGATCCTGATAGAAAGAAGAGATAGCCTAGTTTCTTAACCCCGTAGGAAAGATAAGATGACTCAGATCAGAAGGGCATGAGGTATAAGGAGTAAAAGAGCCTTACGTTCCATCCCACAATCAATTCCCTTATATAACTAAAGAATTTCTAGACTCAACTTCGACCAGTTTGGCTTGGTAATCCTACAGGCAGTCAGGCTCTGATACCAACGCTGTCAGGACCCTGACTCAATGCCACATCGATCTAGCATGTAACACCTCATATCACTTTGCGGCCTCACGCACGGTATTCCCACGGGTGTCGCCTTACCTTTGCCCGGGACCGTTTGTGCCTTTTGGCACACGTATATGACGGTGTCGCTAGCATCCATATGATAAGGAGCCCGGGCTGACATGGCTAGTCGTAAACCCAAAGTGGCACAGACTTACAGGGACAGGCATCCATGACCCAGCATCGAACGTGTCGGTCATCAGCGAGCGAATCCAGGCTGTAGCACTGGGCTAGCAGGACTCCGGTGAACCGGGCTGTAGCGGGCTAACAGGACTCCGGTATTCACCGCGTGACATTTCCCCGGAGGGACAGACACAGGAACGAAGAAGGACACATGCCGGCCAGCCTAAGTGTTCCGGAGCAGTAGCAAGCTACCATGGCTCAGTGAAACACTAGGAGACATTTCCCGGTAAGAGAGGCTACTAAAGATAAACAACTAGATGGTCAGATCCCATACATACCAAGCATTTCAATAACATACACACAATATGCTCGATATGTGCAAATACAACATGGCATCACAACATGACTCTATGACTCAAGTAATTTATTCAATAGGCTCCGAGGAGCGAGATATTACAATCATGGGTCTCATGACCCAACAATCAGAGCATACAAGTCAAAGCACAAGCGGAAGCTATCATGTCTGAGTACAGACATCTATAAATGGAAAAGGCCGAGAAGCCTGACTATCTACCAAATCCTGCCGAGGCACAAGATCGTAGCTGAGGTAACAAGCTAAACGTCGAAGTCCACATGAAACTACTAGTGAGACCGAAGTCTCTCTGCAAAAACATAAAATAGGCAAACGTGAGTACAAATGTACCCAGCAAGACTTACATCAGATCTATCTACATATGCATCATTATCAACAAAGGGGTGCAGGGGTTTGACTGCAGCAAGCCAGCTTTGACTCGGTGGCTATCCTAACTACAACTGCAAGCGACTCTTTTGAGGTGGCGCACACGAGTCCACATATTCACCATATCAATACACCACTATGGATCCGCTCCCGTCTCCCTACGAGAACGCCATCCATAGCACTCACGCTTATCTTGCGTATTTTAGGGTATCCACTTTCACTTGTCTATGAACTGATATAAGCAACCCAGAAGTCATTTTCCGTGGACACGGCTATTCGAATAGATTAGGTTAACCCTGCAAGGGTGTACTTCTTCACACACGCTCTCACCACTTACCGCCGTTTACACGACATGTACTCGGCAACCTTCAAGCGGAACCCCAATGTGGGTGTCGGCCACGACCTACCTAATCACTCAAGTCTCTAGTCTAGGTTTATCGCCTATTCGGGTTCCATCCATGAGGAGATCCGGCCGGAGTTTCGCTCACAGCCCCAAACGATGTGTACAGGGTTCCGTGACACCAAACGGGTGCCCGGTTTACCCGGCCACGTGCCTACCGCATCACAGCCCACCCCTACGGTCAGCACTGCGCACGGCCTCCAGCATACTACAAACACCAGAAACTACTTGCAACTCCTGGACAGAGGACAAGGGTGATCAAGAAGCCGAGAGGGTCCATTGGTTTCGGGCCCAATGCGTGGTAGTAGCTGAATCATGGATCACAAACACAGAACTCAGTTCCTGAGGACGGCTGCAATGAGACAACCCACCATGTACTCCTACATGGCCTCTCACCGCTACCTTTACCAAATCGTGTTCACACGCTTAGCTCACACACCGTAGGACATGTTCACACACCTCTGATTCATCCCCGATGATTCAGACCCGACTCAACTCTAAGCGGTAGCAGGCATGACAAACAAGCATGAATGAGTAGGCACAACAGGGCTCAAACAACTCCTACTCATGCTAGTGGGTTTCATCTATTTACTGTGGAATGACAGGTCATGCAGAGGATAAAGGGGTTCAGCTACCGCAGCAAGTAACAGGTGAATCGGTGTTGTCCTAATGCAGTAAAAGAGAGCAGGAGCGAGAGAGTAGGATTGTATCGGAATGAACAAGGGGGTTTTGCTTGCCTGGCACTTCTGAAGATAACATTGAGTCTTCATCAGTGTCAACGATCACGTCATCGGTATCACGTCTATCGAGAGGGGACAAATACCGGCAACACAGAAAGGAACACAATCAATGCAATGCACAATATGATGCATGATCATGACATGGCAAAATGAATGTGTTTTGAGCTAATGCAACTAAAACCAGATTAAATGAAGTTGGTTTGAATCCAAGATTCAAATTCAAACTCCATATGTGATTATTTAAATGCCCTTTAATTGATTTGTGCTAAACAGCAGCTATAAGTTGTTCTAACATGCATGAAAATGGTACAGATGGATTCTTTGTATTTTTCTGATAATTTTTCATATATAAATTATTTAATTTGGAGTTACGGTTAATTTTCTATGATTTTTAGAAGTTTATATAATTTTCTGGAATTTCCTGAATTATAATAAATCCAGAAAATGGTTTATTGCGTCAGCCTGACATCATCATGACGTCAGCAGGTCAACTGGGTCGCCCAGGGTCAAACCTGACGTGTGGGGGGCCACACGTCAGTGACACAGGGTTGTTTAACCCACTGACAGGTGGGGCCGGGTCAAAGGCCACGTCAGCACGGTCAAGCTGACGCGTGGGGCCACTGTGATTAATCTAAACTAACAGAAGTTTAAACCGTGGTTAATTAAGGGCGTGGGGCCCGGCTGTCAGTGTCATAGGGACTAATCCCGCGTTGACCCGGGCTGGTTAGCCTTGACTAAGCCCTGGGGCCCACTTGTCAGCGTCAGTAGGTGGGGGGGTTAGTGACTAATTAACTAAGCCACGTCGACTTCGCCGGAGTTCGGCCGGCGACGACCAAAACTGCGGCGGGAGCTCGCCGGAGTGGCGCTGCGAGGGGTTTTGGGCCAAGCCAAGGGCACCAGAGGGTAGCCCGTGCCCGTGCGCATCTAGGGGGGCTATCGGGAGGTGCGGGGGTGGCCGGAGCTCGCCGGAGTGGGGGCCGCAGCGGCTGCCGGAGCTCGGGTTTGGGCGGAGCGAGGTTACGGGGCGCTAGGGGGCTGGCTGAGGGGCTATGCGGACTCCTGGAGCAGTTAGGAGCACGCTAGGCTCGTCGGACTGGCCGCAGCAGCACGTCAGTGCCATGCCCGGCGTCCATGGCGGACGGCGGCGCTCGGGAATGTGGCCGGGGTGCTACGGCACGGAAACGAACAAAATGGAGGAGGGGAAACGGAGTGGAGCTCACAGGGATCGCGCAGGGAGGGTCAGCGAGCTCGGGGGCGCGCCGGAGTGGCCGAATTCGACGGAGAACGGCGCCGGGGCCGAAGCTTGGGGATGATGACGATGGCGGCTGCTCGGGGCCCTTCTGGTCGCGTGAGACGTCGAGGAGGTCGAGGGAGGCACTGCGGAGCTCTGGGAGGCGTCGGGGAGGCGAGAGGAGCACGGTGGCTGCGGCAATCGGCGTCGGCGGAGATGGGCTCCGCTCGGGCGCGTGCAGGGAGGGAAGCAGAGGAGGGAACGGGGTCCAGGGGAGGAGAGGGAGGGCTGGACGGCTCCGGGCGGTTGCGTGGCGTCTCTACGCATGGATAGGCTCGAAGGGGGAGGCCTCCAGCGCGAAGCAGGAGGTGGCCGGCGTCGACGCGCGCCACGCCTCGCCTCTGCTCGTCCTCCTGGCAGAGGAGGAAGAGGACAAAGGAGGAGGAGGTGGGCTGGGCCGGCTGGGGGAACTGGGCCGGCTCTGGTGGCTGCGCGGGTAAGGCCAGGCAAGTGGCCCAGGTGGCCTCTCTCCCCTTTATTTTTGTTCTGTTTTATTTTTTTCTATTTCTGCAATTTGTTTTTGATTTGTTTTAAATATCAAATCATTTTATAAAATCCTGGAAATAAATATGGGTGCTTTCTGAATTATTCCAGTGACCCTTATCAATTCCCAATATTTATTTGAGCATTTAATATATTTATAGTATTTAAATGCCCAAAGTCAAATACAATATGATTTAATTCAAAAATCCAAAAATGACCTAAGGATATATTCATCATTTTTGGCAGAGGTTTCCACCTTAACCAGAAATCATGAACTTTTCTTAGGGGCCTTTTGGGTTTATTGAAAAGATTTTAACTTACCCTAGTTGAGTTGATTTAATGCTAGGGTTTGAACATCCCCATTTCAATTTTAGGCAAAATTTAAACATGATGCAACACATGACTAGCTAGCTCAGAGCATTACCAGAAGCTAGGGATGTGACAAAATCTTGCAACGCTGCCTCGGCCTCTGGGGTCCACTCCATTGGGCCCGCCTTTTTCAAGATTTTGAAAAAGGGAAGGGCACGCTCAGCAGACTTGGAGATGAATCTGCTCATGGCGGCAATGCAGCCAGTGAGCCGACGCACATCCTTGATCCGCTTAGGTGCCTCAATCTGCTCAATGGCCTTGATCTTGTCGGGATTTGCCTCAATCCCCCACTGAGGGAGTCCTGGATTAGGGGGTGTCCGGATGGCCGGACTATGACCTTCGGCCGGACTCCCGGACTATGAAGATACAAGATTGAAGACTCCGTCCCGTGTCCGGATGGGACTTTCCTTGGCGTGGAAGGCAAGCTTGGCGATACGATATGAAGATCTCCTCCCATTGTAACCGACTCTGTGTAACCCTAGCCCTCTCCGGTGTCTATATAAACCGGAGAGTTTTAGTCCGTAGGACGAACAACAATCATACCATAGGCTAGCTTCTAGGGTTTAGCCTCTCTGATCTCGTGGTAGATCCACTCTTGTACTACCCATATCATCAATATTAATCAAGCAGGAGTAGGGTTTTACCTCCATCGAGAGGGCCCGAACCTGGGTAAAAACACCGTGTCCCTTGTCTCCTGTTACCATCCGCCTAGACGCACAGTTCCGGACCCCCTACCCGAGATCCATCGGTTTTGACACCGACATTGGTGCTTTCATTGAGAGTTCCTCTGTGTCGTCACCGTCAGGAAGGATGCCGCACCCCGTCTTTAAAGACGGCGCTGTTGCTAAAGGAGCTTTGGCTGTCGGTCAAACTCTCCGGCTAGGCAGTTTTTTGATGACCGCCTGTTCGGCCGCCGCGCCGACGACGACCTCTCGGGCCATCGAAAGCAATCTCCACATCAGCTCGGAGCTCGCCGAGCAGTTAGATCCGACGGAGCTCTCTTCCCTGAACGAGCTCTTGGATCGCATTGCTGCCCTGGGAGTCGCTACAGATTACGGCCAGATTGGGCTTAAACCCGATCAGAGAGAGATCGACTCTCCCCAGGTCACCCACCATGTTGAAGTGGTGGAAGAACAATGCGGTGAATCTCCGCCCACCCTAGGGACCAGATGTGTCCGGATTCCCGACCCCTCCAAGCCGGACACCCGCGGAGGGGAGGATGTCGCCCAAGCCCTGAACCTAAAGTCAGGTAGCAGGCCTGATTCATTGAATAATGTCCAAGAAAGCAAGCTTACGAATTCGGAAACTTCTTGGCCCTTGAATCTTATATTGGGCAAGGTTCCGGATTTAAATCCACCCACCCACCCAACTATTAGGGATTTATCCCAAATACGGCAAGAGCCCGGGGAAACAGTACACCACTATTGGGCCAGATTCCTCCTAGTTATGAACAGGATAAAGGACTGCCATGAGAAAGAAGCAATTTCATTCTTCTGTAACAACTGCATGGACATCGGAATCCTCAACGCCATAAGTCGCCGCAAAATTACATGCTTCGCCGACTTGACATCCATAGTACGAAAGTACTGTGCGACAGAAAGCGTCCGAAAAACCGAAGATAAATTCTGGGACAATCCGGCCCTGAATACAACACGAGTCCGAAACAAAAGGGCGCATTATCGCCAGGCATCTGAGCCAAACATCAAAAAACAAAAACCCTCTATAGGGTATGGGACCGTACTGGAGGGATGGCTCAATGGACCCTATAAAATTCATAGTTCAGGGGAAGTCACACCAACTCACAGCCTTAGAGCATGTTGGATACTCCGGTAGGTGGCCAGAAGTGACGAGGAGCTTCTAACTCCAGAACCCGAAGAACACCTCCCCAGAAACGCCAGTACGGTGTCGACAGTCTTCGAGACCTTTGCATTAAACAATGCGAGGAAACGAACGCTCCGCAACCTCACCGAAGTCTACCAAGTAGCAACAATAAACCCATGGAGTGACACGGCTATTACCTTTAATTCCAGTGACGAACCTAAAATCCGGACAGCCCGAGCACCAGTCGCATTGGTCCTCAGTCCGATAGTGGACGGCTTCCGACTTACAAAGGTACTCATGGACGGCGACAGCGGACTTAACCTCATCTACGAGGAAACCCTGCGAAAAATGGAAATAGACTGGAGCCGCATTGAGCGACGCAACACAACCTTTAGAGGAATAATACCAAGCCGGGAAGTGTGCTGTTCAGGAAAAATCACACTGGATGTGGTGTTCGGCACGCCAGATAATTACAGATCCGAGGAGGTCACGTTCCAAGTGGCCCCGTTCAGCAGCGGATACCACGCTCTGCTAGGGCGAGAAGCATTTACAATTTTTCAAGACATACCCCATTACGGGTACATGAAGCTCAAAATGCCTGGACCCAACGGAATCATCACTCATGCAAGTGATCCGGACACAGCGCTCCGCGCCGAAAACAAGACAGCCACACTGGCCCTGGAGGCATTATCCGAAGCCCTAGAGGCCGAGGAACTAACTGTGTTGCGCTCCACGGTGGACAGGGATGACCTGATACTAGATAAGAGATCCAAGTCCACCTCTTTCAAACCAGCGGACGAAATAGTCAAATTCCAAGTCCATCCAACGGACCCCACAAAAACGGCCTCCATCGGGGCACAACTAAAACTCGATGTAGACGCCGCACTCGGAGAATTCCCGCGAGAAAATTGGGACATTTTCGCCTGGCACCCTTCAGACATGCCTGGAATCCCACGCAGGCTGGCTGAGCACAGCCTGTACATCCTAAAAGGGTTTAAGCCCGTTAAGCAGACTCTATGGTGTTTCTCCGAACCCAAGAGACAAGCCATGGGAGAGGAACTAGCAAAATTGCTGGAAGCCGGATTCATCAGAGATATAAAACATCCGGACTGGCTAGCAAACCGGGTGATGGTACCAAAGAAGGACAAATCTTGGTGCCTATGTGTCAATTTCAAAGACCTAAATAAGGCCTGCCCAAAGGATCCTTTCCCACTCCCCCGAATTGATCAAATCATTGACGCCACCGCAGGACACGACTCATTGTGTTTCCTCGATGCATACTCTGGCTACCAGCAAATCAAGATGGCAGAGTCAGACCAAGCCGCAACGGCATTCATCACCCCATACGGCCCATTCTACTTCAACATGATGCCCTTCGGGCTCAAAAACGCCGCGCAACATATCAGCGCATGATCCAAACATGTCTGGCCAACCAGATCGGCAAAACAGTTGAAGCATACATAGATGACGTGGTCGTCAAAACCAAACACGTCGATACTCTAGTAGACGACTTGAGGCTCACGTTCGACAATCTCCGAACATATGACATTGAGCTCAACCCGGAAAAATGCGTTTTCGGTGTACGAGCTGGAAAGCTCTTGGGCTTCATCGTATCCGGTAGAGGAATTGAAGCAAACCCAGCCAAGATCCGAGCTCTGTCACAATTGGATACCCCAAAAGACCTCAAACAAATACAAAAATTGACAGGATGCATGGCGGCTCTAAGCCGCTTTATCTCCCGCCTAGGAGAAAAGGCATTACCCCTTTATCGCCTCCTGCGGTGCACCGAACACTTCGAGTGGACGGATGCCGCCACGGCCAGACTCGAAGAAATAAAAGCCATACTGGCAACTAATCCGGTCCTGGCCGCGCCCAACACAGGCAAACCAATGCTGCTATACATCACGGCAACCCATAAAGTTGTAAGCGTGGTGCTCGTCGTCGAACGAGAAACGGACGGACACAAGTTCCCTCTCCAAAAACCAGTTTACTACGTGTCCACTGTCCTAACTCCATGCAAGTCACGGTACCCGCATTATCAAAATATAGCATATGTGGTGTTCATGGCATCCCGGAAGTTGCGACACTATTTTCAAGAGTGTTCAATAACAGTGGCATCTGAAGTACCTCTTAATGATATTATAAACAACCGCGACGCAACGGGCCGGATTGGCAAATGGGCCATCGAGCTCCTCCCGTTCGGCATAACTTACAACCCAAGGCGAGCTATTAAGTCGCAGGTTTTGGCCGACTTCATCACCGAATGGACTGAAGCCGAGCTCCCTAAAGAGTATGATGCATACTCCAACTGGATCATGCACTTCGACGGCTCCAAAATGTTGGCTGGCCTAGGAGCTGGCGTTGTTCTGACGTCCCCAACCGGAGATACATTCCAATACATACTACAGATAATGTACACGGATTCCAACAACGCAGCCGAATACGAGGCCCTTTTACATGGTCTCTGGATGGCAGTCTCCATGGGCATTTAGCGCCTAGAGGTCCGCGGGGATTCAAACCTCGCAATATCCCAGATAAATGGAGACTTTGACGCCAAGGATCCGAAAATGGCAGCTTACCGCAACGCCATCTTAAAAATGTCAGCTCGGTTCGAGGGGCTCGTATTTCATCACATAGCCCGGGAGAATAACCAGGCAGCAGACGTGTTGGCACACATTGGCGCCAAGCGCGACGCCGTCCCTCCCAACATCTTCCTAGAGAGGCTGTTCAAGCCATCCGTATCATGGGAGGGAGAGCCCAGAAACAATAGCTCGGACACAACCACACTGCCCCTCACCGAACACTCTGACACAGTTGGTGGCTCCGCCAACGAAACATCGCCGTCAGCCCACACAATAATGGCAGTCATTGCCCCGTGGACAGAACCATTCCTAGCCTACCTAACTAGGCAGGAACTTCCCGAGGACCAAAACGAGGCCCGCTGCATAGTGCGGCGATCTAAAGCCTACAAAGTCCACGAGGGAGAGCTTTATAAGAAAAGCACAACCGGAGTCCTTCAAAGGTGTATCTCCGAAGAGGAAGGGCGAAACGTTCTGGCTGAAATTCATGCCGGACTCGGCAGGCACCATGCTGCAGCCCGGGCCCTTGTAAGCAAGGCCTTCGGCACCAGATTTTATTGGCCAACGGCCCGGGCAGATGCTCAGGACTTAGTGCAGCGATGCGTTGGTTGCCAGTTATTCGCCAACCAAAGCCACATGCCGCCTACCGCCCTACAAACTATACTCATTACCTGGCGGTCTGGGGGCTTGACATGGTTGGACCCCTTAAAGGAGGAACCCACAAGCAAAAATATCTACTGGTCATGGTGGACAAATTCACCAAATGGATAGAGGCCAAGCCTGTAAAGACGGCCGAATCCGGACCGGTGATAGACTTCATATCTGAGGTCGTACACCGTTACGGCGTCCCCCACAGCATCATAACTGACAACAGCACGAACTTCACGGCCGATGAAGTTAAACTCTGGTGCAAAAACATGGGCATTAAGCTCGACTATGCTTCAGTCTATCACCCTCAAACCAACGGTCAAGTTGAGCGAGCCAACGGTCTCATTATGAGCGGCATCAAACCCAGACTAGTGTGATCCCTCAAGGAATCTAACACGCACTGGGTAGAGGATCTTGACTCCGTACTCTGGGGGCTGCGGACCACGCCGAATCGCACTACCGGATTCACACCATTTTTTATGGTATACGGCACAGAGGCAGTACTGCCATGCGACATAATTCATGATTCACCTCTAGTGCGCATGTACGAAGAAAGAGAAGCCGAGCTCGATCGGCAGGACAGCTTGGACGCATTGGAGGAGGAGCGCGACGTGGCAAAAGCTCGTTCCGCATTCTATCAACAGCAGGCTCAAAGATATCAAAGCAGAGAAGTACGGGCCAAAACTTATAACGTTGGCGAACTAGTTCTACGCCTGCCGGACAAGAAAAAGGACAAACTAAAGCCCAAATGGGAGGGTCCCTTCATAATCGACCAAGTACTGACTGGTGTAGCGTACCGTCTGCGAAACGCATCGGACAACTAACTCGAGTCGTCATTGAAGCCTGGTTCAGGGGCTACTGAGGGAGTCCTAGATTAGGGGGTGTCTGGATGGCCGGACTATGACCTTCGGCCGGACTCCCGGACTATGAAGATACAAGATTGAAGACTCCGTCCCGTGTCCGGATGGGACTTTCCTTGGCGTGGAAGGCAAGCTTGGCGATACGATATGAAGATCTCCTCCCATTGTAACCGACTCTGTGTAACCCTAGCCCTCTCCAGTGTATATATAAACCGGAGATTTTTAGTCCGTAGGATGAACAACAATCATACCATAGGCTAGCTTCTAGGGTTTAGCCTCTCTGATCTCGTGGTAGATCCACTCTTGTACTACCCATATCATCAATATTAATCAAGCAGGAGTAGGGTTTTACCTCCATCGAGAGGGCCCGAACCTGGGTAAAAACACTGTGTCCCTTGTCTCCTGTTACCATCCGCCTAGACGCACAGTTCGGGACCCCCTACCCGAGATCCGCTGGTTTTGACACCGAAACCCGCTGTGACACAAAGAACCCGAGAAGCTTGCTGGACGGCACACCGAGAACACACTTCTTAGGGTTCAGCTTGAGGTTGATTTTGCGCAGATTTGCAAATGTTTCTTCCAAATCTTGCATAAGTGTTGCCTTGTCCTTGGTTTTGACCACTATGTCATCCATATAAGCTTCCATATTTCTATGTAGTTGGGGCTCAAAACCAATTTGGACTGCACTCGCGAAGGTCAAGCCAGCACTCTTCAACCCGAAAGGCATCTGTAGAAAGCAATACGTACCACATGGGGTGATGAATGATGTCTTATCCTCATCTTCTGTCATCATGAAAATCTGATGGTATCCTGAGTAGGCGTCGAGGAAAGACAACAGGTCACACCCGGCCGTGGAGTCAACAATCTAGTCGATGCGCGGCAACGGGAAGGGGTCTTTTGGGCAAGCCTTATTGATATTTGTGTAATCAATACACAGACTCCACTTCCCATTCGCCTTGCGCACTACCACCGGATTGGCCAACCACGTCGGATGGAGTACTCCTCTCACCAAACCTGCTGCTTCTAGCTTTCTGATGTCTTCCGTGATGAACTCCTGCCTCTCCAGAGCTTGCTTCCTGACCTTCTGCTTGGCGGGCCGTGCATGAGGGTAGACAGCAAGATGGTGCTCAAACACTTCCCTGGGAACGCCGGGGATGTCGGACGCTTGCCATGCAAACACATCGACATTCGCCCGCAGGAAAGTGACGAGCTCACCTTCCTATTTGCTGTCGAGGGTGGAGCTAAGGGTGAAAGCCCCTCCCGTACCATCCTCCTTGGCGAACACCTTCTTCGTCTTTGGTGGTGCAGCCCTGGATTTCTTGCCCTTGCTGGTGGAGCTCTCTGGCACGTCCTTGACGGGAGCACAGCACTCCGAAGAGGTGCGCTTGCCGGAGTGGGTGCGAGAGGTCTTGCCGGTCTTCTTTCCTCCCGGGGTTTCAGCGGCAGGAGCAAGTGCCTTGGCGGCAGTTGCTGCAACTGCCTCCCAGCAGAGTTGGTCAGCACACACCAGCGCATCCTTCCTATCAGAGGGGATGGTGATGATGTTCATCGGCCCGGGCATCTTCAACGTGTTGTAGGCATAATGGGACGCCGCCAAGAACTTGGCCAGCGCCGGGCAGCAGAGGATCCTGTTGTAAGGCAAGGGGATCTCAGCTACGTCGAAGGCAATCCTCTCTGCCCTGTAGTTCAACTCACTGCCAAATGTCACGGGCAACGTGACCTTTCCCTTCGGCTGGCTTCTTCCCTGGTTAACCCCTTGAAACATGCCTGTTTCTTCGAGGTCTCCATCAGGAATCTGCAGCCTTTTGATCACGATAGGCGAGATCAAGTTCAGACCGGCCCCGCCGTCAACTAGCATCTTTGTCACCTTGAGGTTGCATATTGTTGGTGAAAGCAACAACGGCAAGCACCCGACCGCCATTATGCGATCAGGGTGGTCCTCGGTGTCAAAAATGATAAGCGTGCTGGACCACTTCAGTGGCTTCTGAGCGTCGACCGATGGCTCCACCGCCGCAATCTCACCCGCCCACTGCTTGAGCTGGCGGTGAGAAGTGTGCAGCGAGGCGCCACCGTCGACGCACATGGCCTCCGTTTCTTTCTAAAACTCATGGTTGCCAGACTCGTCGTCCTCATCACGATCATCATCTTCCTGTTTCTTGTCGCGGCCCTGGGTGGGCCTCTCTTGCTGGTTATCCTTGCCGCGGCGGCTTTCCTGGCCGCTGTGCTTCTTGCCGGATCCTCCGGCACCGTCTTGACCCTTCTCCTTGTCTCGCCTCTCATACTCAGCTTTTTTGCTTCTCAGCAAGCAGCTCAACTTGTCGGCAGTTCTGGAGGTCGCGGATCTTGCAGTACTGGTTGTCAGAGCTTCCCGGCTTGTCGGTAGCTGCCAAGGCCCGCCAAGCGGCACACCCGGCAACCTCCTTGCTAGGGTCACTTGCCTTGGCCTTCTTGGTAGCGTTGGTGTCGTCGGATCCCTCGACGGCAAGCACAGTCTTGCCCTTATGCTTTCTGTTACGATGCCGGCCCTTCTTTGTCGGGGCGGCGATGTCGTCTGTGGAGTCGGTTTCCGCACCGGCGTCCTCGCCAGGGTACTTCCTCCCCTCCTCAGCGCGGTCGCACCTGTCGGCCAGAACATAGAGTTCGGCCACATCCTTGACCTTGTTCAACGCCAGCTCTTCACGCATCTTGGGGTTGTGCACACTCTGGTGGAACGCGCTGATCACGGCGGTGGGGTGGATGTCCGTGATGTTGTACTGCACCCAACTGAACCTCTGGATGTACTCGCGCAGGGTTTCTCCTTCCTTCTGGGGGATGATATGCAAATCACTCGCCTGGCCATGAGCTTGATGGCCTCCAGTGAAGGCGCCAACAAACTCATGACACAGATCCGACCAAGAAGAAATGGAATCCGCCGGCAAGTGCATCAACCACGACATGACATTGGGCTTAAGCGCCAACGGGAAGTAATTGGCAAGCACCTTGTCCTCGCGTGCCCAGTAGCCTCCATCATGATGGTGTAGATGCTGAGGAACTCTGACGGGTAAGTCTTGCCGTTGTACTTCTCGCCAACGTCGGGCTTGAATGTGCGGTGGGAGGGCCACTGGAACTGCCGCAGCTCACGGGTAAAAGCGGGGTAACCCACCTCATAGGGTAGGCCACCGTAGCCTCCCGGTGCCGGGTGGTCCATAGTAGGCCCTGCCCGCCTATCTGACTGGTGGCGTGCATCACGCTGGCGTTCAATGGTAGTTCGAGCATCTTCATGGGCTTGCTCCTGAAGAACCTGACGCTGATCGCGGTGGGTCCGTGGATTGGATGACGCTATAGAAATATTATCACAAGCGTCATCACGACGGATCAATGCCCACGGTGGTTGATGTGGGGGAGGAGAGTGCACCATGGCTGCACCACCTCCGGCCCTTCCTCCACTAAGATGCGATGGCTTGACGGAGCATCGGCCTACGGGCACCGCTGGCCGCGGCTCATCTTTGTTGGTGATGCCAATGAGGCTCCGGACGTCGGCTCTCCACTCGTTGAGATTCTCCGCAGCAGGAGGAAAGTTGAGGAGCAGCTGCGCGCGTGCCAAGGCTTCTGCTGGCGTGGGTGGCAGCGAGAGCTGCGTAGACCGTGATGCCCTCCGACTTCTAACCGTGTTAGAAGGAGCTCTATCAGGGCCTCGCGGCTGTGCGCCATTTTCGCCAGCGCCTCGGCGTGCATGTTGGCCTTGCTCGTCCTGGGAATGATGCGCAGGGCTCTTCCCAGGGCGGCACCCGGGGTCATCAACGTGGTGACACTGCTCATCGCGCACAACTTGGGAGGAGCGCGCCGTGGGTGCCGGCGTGGGTGTCTTGGAGGTCGTCGCGCCGCTGACCGGTGGCACGGCGATGCCCCTTGAGGGCCCTGCACCACATGCGGGGGACCCAGCTCCGTCTCTGGATGTGGCGGCGCCCGACCCATTGTCCTGCGTACGAACGACACCGCTCACCAGGCTCTGGCTGCCAGAGCGATGCGGATGTTCGCAGGCCACGCCCCGGGTTCTGTCCGTGACGGCCCCGCTACTTGCTCGCACTGGTACGGGCAGTCCGGCTCTGGATGAGTCGATCGCTGTCGTCGTCTTCCTCTTGGGAGCCATGACGATGAGGAACTGCTGAACTAACTACCGAACCAGATTCTCTCAACTACGCCCCCTACCTAGCGCGCCAAAGATAGCGGTGAAAACGACACCTATGGGATCAACTGGGATCCCTACTACGGTTGTGGGGTGTGGGGTTGTGATAAGAGAGGGATCAACAGTCAGTTCAAGCACACGGATCATTTACCCAGGTTCGGGCCGCGAGGATGCGTAATACCCTAGTCCTGCTTTAGTGTCTATTTGACTGTTCTTGGAGTTCCTGAGCTAGCTATGATGAGTAACTTGTCCAAGTGTCCGAATCCCTCTCCAGCATGCCTCGGCCCTCCTTTTATAGTCAAGGGGATCGCCACAGTGCCACACGGGAGGTGGCATCAGTGTACAGTGGCTAAGTTTATCGCTAGCCATTACGGGACAAGACGCATTTAATGCGCGCCTGAGGTGTCCCCCTCACTTTATTGGGGATGGAAACCAGCCCCCGTCCCGTCCATCGCCGCCCCGCCTCGCTCTGACACGCGTCCAGGCCAGCGGTGCGTATGGTGCCATGTAGGCTGGCAGGCTACTGAGGTGGCGCGGTGGTAGGGCCTTCACAAAGATTTGCATGCCACCACGTAGGCGCTCACTGAGTTGGCATGGAAGCCTCACATCGACACGCGGGTGCATGCCTAGCTAGTGGGCTAGCAGCCACATGGGAGCGGCGGTGGAGCCTTGGCGGGCGTGGGCCTGGCTGTGGCCCCGCGGATGTCTTCGGCAAGGGCCTTGCCGGGGCCATGGCAAGGGTCTTGCCGCGGCACTATGGTCATCCCCGGCAAGGATCTTGCCAGAGGTCTTGTGGATGCCTTCGACAAGGGTCTTGCCAAGGCTCGTCATCTTCTGATAATTGTCTTCACAAAGATCTGCAGACATCATGGAGGCGCCTCCCGAGCATTGGTTCGAATGTGGTTGGTGGTGTTCGGAAACCTTGGGCTCAAGGGTGGCGTGCCCTGCTGGCGTTGGGCAAGTTGCCCCGGCAAGGCTCCTGCCGGAGCTGCGGAGGCTGCCCCGGCAAGGCTCGTGCCAGAGCTGCGGAGGTTGCCCTGGCAAGGGTCTTGCCGGGGGTTCCCACCTCGCCCTCTTAGCCTTTGTGCTCCTGGTCTTGGCGTCGCTTTGACCATCTTGTGACTTTGGCTCCTCCCTCTGCCCTGCTAAGTGTGGCCGTGGGCGCGGCTCTGACTGCCCGTTCACAAGTAAGGGGTACAAAGGAGTGCCCCTACTTTAGTACACTGACATCCGGCGGCCTCATAGGGTGCGCCCCAAGGGGGAATCCTACTCCTGCTAGGAGTAGGTTCCCCCTTTCCTAGTCCAACTAGGAGGGGAAGGAAAGAGGAGGAGGGGAGAAGGAAAGAGCCCCCCCCAAGCCCTAAACCAATTCGGTTTGGGCCTAGGGGGGCGCGCCCCATAGCTCCCTTGCTGCCCTCTATTTCCACTAAGGCCCATGAAGGCCCAATGACCCCCCCCGGGGGGGGGGGGTCCGTTAACTCCTCTGTACTACGGTATTTATCCGGTGACCCCCGGAAACTTTCGGTGTCTGAATATAACCTTCCAATATATCAATCTTTATGTCTCGACCATTTCGAGACTCCTCGTCATGTCCGTGATCACATCCGGCACACCGAACAACCTTCGGTACATCATATCACATAAACTCATAATACCAATCGTCATCGAACGTTAAGCGCGCGGACCCTACGGGTTCGAGAACTATGTAGACATGACCAAAACACGTCTCCGGTCAATTACCAATAGCGGAACCTAGATGCTCATATTGGTTCCTACATATTCTACGAAGATCTTTATCGGTCAAACCGCACAACAACATACGTTGTTCCCTTTGTCATCGGTATGTTACTTGCCCGAGATTCGATCGTCGGTACCCCAATACCTAGTTCAATCTCATTACCGGCAAGTCTCTTTACTCGTTCTATAATGCTTCATCCCGCAACTAAATCATTAGTCACAATGCTTGCAAGGCTTATAGTGATGAGTATTACCAAGAGGGCCCAGAGATACCTCTCCGAAACACGGAGTGAAAAATCCTAATCTCGATCTATCCCAACCCAACAAACACCTTCGGAGACACCTCTAGAGCACCTTTATAATACCCCACTTATGTTGTGACGTTTGGTAGCACACAAAGTGTTCCTTTGGTATTCGGGAGTTGCATAATCTCATAGTCTGAGGAACTTGTATAAGTCATGAAGAAAGCAGTAGCAATGAAACTGACACGGACATAATGCTAAGCCAAGGGATGGGTCATGCCCATCACATCATTATCCTAATGATGGGATCCCGTTCATAAAATGACAACACATGTCTATGGTTAGGAAACATAACCATCTTTGATTAACGATCTAGTCAAGTAGAGGCATACTAGGTACTATATGTTTTGTCTATGTATTCACACATGTACTAAGTTTCCGGCTAATACAATTCTAGCATGAATAATAAATATTTATCATGAAATAAGGAAATAAATAACAGCTTTATTATTGCCTCTAGGGCATATTTCCTTCAGTCTCCCACTTGCACTAGAGTCAATAATCTAGTTCACATTGTCATGTGATTTAACACCAATAGTTCACATCTGTATGTGATTAACACCCATAGTTCACATCGCCATGTGACCAATACCCAAAGGGTTTACTAGAATATCTAGCTCACATCGCTATGTGATTAATGATGTCTACTACACAACCTTATTCTTGTAGACGTTGTTGGGCCTCCAAGTGCAGAGGTTTGTAGGACAGTAGCAAATTTCCCTCAAGTGGATGACCTAAGGTTTATCAATCCGTGGGAGGCGTAGGATGAAGATGGTCTCTCTCAAGCAACCCTGCAACCAAATAACAAAGAGTCTCTTGTGTCCCCAACACACCCAATACAATGGTAAATTGTATAGGTGCACTAGTTCGGCGAATAGATGGTGATACAAGTGCAATATGGATGGTAGATATGAGTATTTGTAATCTGAAATTATAAAAACAGCAAGGTAACAAGTGATAAAAGTGAGCGTAAACAGTATTGCAATGCTACGAAACAAGGCCTAAGGTTCCTACTTTCACTAGTGCAAGTTCTCTCAACGATAATAACATAACTGGATCATATAACTATCCCTCAACATGCAACAAAGAGTCACTCCAAAGTCACTAATAGAGGAGAACAAACAAAGAGATTATTGTCCTTTCTGATCAATCTATTCAAGAGTTTGTAGTAAAATAACATGAAGCTATTATTTCCATTTGATCTATCATAGAGTTCGTACTAGAATAACACCTTAGGACACAAATCAACCAAAACCCTAATGTCACCTAGATACTCCAATGTTACCTCAAGTATCTGTGGGCATGATTATACGATATGCATCACACAATCTCAGATTCATCTATTCAACCAACACAAAGTACTTCAAAGAGTGCCCCAAAGTTTCTAACGGAGAGTCAAGACGAAAACGTGTGCCAAACCCTATGCATAGATTCCCAAGGTCACGGAACCCGCAAGTTGATCACCAAAACATACATCAAGTGGATCACGTGAATATCCCATTGTCACCACAGATAAGCACGACAAGACATACATCAAGTGTTCTCGAATCCTTAAAGACTCAATCCTATAAGATAACTTCAAAGGGAAAACTCAATCCATTACAAGAGAGTAGATGGGGAGAAATATCATACGATCCAACTATAATAGCAAAGCTCGCGATACATCAAGATCATGCCAAATCAAGAACACGAGAGAGAGAGATCAAACACATAGCTACTGGTACATACCCTCAGCCCCGAGAGTGAACTACTCCCTCCTCGTCATGGAGATCACCAGGATGATGAATATGGCCACCGGTGATGGACCTCCCCTCCGGCAGGGTGCTGGAATAGGGTCCCGATTGGTTTTGGGTGGCTACAGAGGCTTGCGGCGGCGGAACTCCTGATCTAGGTTATTTTATGGAGGTTTCAGTATTTATAGGAATTTTTTGCGTAGGTCTCACATCAGGGGGGTCTCCGGGCTGTCCATGAGACAGGTGGGCGCGCCCCCCACCCTCGTGGGCAGACCGGGACTCTTCTAGCCCAACTCTTGCACTCCTGGGGCTTCTTTTGGTCCATAAAAATTCGTCAAAAATTGGCACGTCAATTGGACTCCGTTTGGTATTCCTTTTCTGTAAAACTCAAAAACAAGGAAAAAACAGAAACTGGCACTGGGCTCTACGTTAATAGGTTAGTCCCAAAAATGATATAAAAGCGTAAAGTAAAGCCCATAAACATCCAAAACAGGTAATATAATAGCATGGAACAATCAAAAATTATAGATACGTTGGAGATATATCAAGCATCCCCAAGCTTAATTCATGCTCGTCCTCGAGTAGGTAAATGATAAAAATAGAATTTTTGATGTGGAATGCTACCTAGCATATTTTTCAATGTAATCACTCTTTTTTGTGGCATGAATGTTCAGATCCATAAGATTCAATTTAAAAGTTTAATATTGACATAAAAATAGTACTACTTCAAGCATACTAACAAACTAATTATGTCTTCTCAAAGTAACATGGCCAAAGAAAGTTATCCCTACAAAATCATATAGTCTACGTATCTATAATTTATGAAGTATTCATGCTATTATATTATCCATCTAGTTTTTGGCATGATCTTGATGTATCGCAATAACTATAATAGCACGTCAATTATATTTTCTGGAGGTTTCATATGATATTTGGGACTAACCTATTAACATAGAGCCCAGTGCCAGTTTTTGTTTTTTCCTTGTTTTTGAGTTTCGCAGAAAAGGAATACCAAACGGAGTCCAATTTATGTGCCAATTTTTGACGAATTTTTATGGACCAAAAGAAGCCCCAGGAGTGCAAGAGTTGGGCCAGAAGAGTCCCGAGCTGCTCACGAGGGTGGGGGGCATGTCCACTCCCCTAGGGCGCGCCCCCTGCCCCGTGGACAGCCCAGAGACACCCCTGACGTGAAACCTACGCCAAAAAATCCTATAAATAATGAAACCTCCAGAAAATAACCTAGATCGGGAGTTCCGCCGCCGCAAGCCTTTGTAGCCACCAAAAACCAATCGGGACCCTGTTCCGGCACCCTGCCGGAGGGGGGATCCCTCACCGGTGGCCATCTTCATCATCCTGGTGATCTCCATGACGAGGAGGGAGTAGTTCACCCTCGGGGCTGAGGGTGTGTACCAGTAGTTATGTGTTTGATCTCTCTCTCTCTCTCTCGTGTTCTTGATTTGGCACGATCTTGACGTATCGCGAGCTTTGCTATTATAGTTGGATCTTATGATGTTTCTCCCCCTCTACTCTCTTGTAATGGATTGAGTTTTCCCTTTGAAGTTATCTTATTGGATTGAGTCTTTAAGGATTTGAGAACACTTGATGTATGTCTTGTCGTGCTTATCTGTGGTGACAATGGGATATTCACGTGATCCACTTGATGTATGTTTTGGTGATCAACTTGCGGGTTCCGTGACCTTGGGAATCTATGCATAGGGGTTGGCACACGTTTTCGTCTTGACTCTCCGGTAGAAACTTTGGGGCACTCTTTGAAGTACTTTGTGTTGGTTGAATAGATGAATCCGAGATTGTGTGATGCATATCGTATAATCATGCCCACAGATACTTTAGGTGACAATGGAGTATCTAGGTGACATTAGGGTTTTGGTTTATTTGTGTCTTAAGGTGTTATTCTAGTATGAACTCTATGATAGATCGAACGGAAAGAATAGCTTCATGTTATTTTACTACGGACTCTTGAATAGATAGATCAAAAAGGATAACTTTGAGGTGGTTTCTCACCCTACCATAATCTCTTCGTTTGTTCTCCGCTATTAGTGACTTTGGAGTGACTCTTTGTTGCATGTTGAGGGATTGTTGTGTGATCCAATTATGTTATTATTGTTGAGAGAACTTGCACTAGTGAAAGTATGAACCTTAGGCCTTGTTTCCTAGCATTGCAATACCGTTTACGCTCACTTTTATTACTTGTTACCATGTTGTTTTTATAATTTCAAATTACAAATACCTTTATCTACCATCCATATTGCACTTGTATCACCATCTCTTTGCCGAACTAGTGCACCTATACAATTTACTATTGTATTGGGTGTGTTGGGGACACAAGAGACTCTTTATATTTGGTTGGAGGGTTGTTTGAGGGAGACCATCTTCATCCTACGCCTCCCACGGATTGATAAACCTAGGTCATCCACTTGAGGGAAATTTGCTACTGTCCTACAAACCTCCGCACTTGGAGGCCCAACAACGTCTACAAGAAGGTTGCATAGTAGACATCATCTGGCTATGCTCTATCTTCATCACACAAAATATTTAAGTCATGCACAACCCTGGTTTTAGCCAAGCAATTGTTTCATACTTTAGTATTCTCAAACTTTTACAATCTTGACACAATACATGAGCGTGAGCCATGGACATAGCACTATAGGTGGAATAGGATGGTGGTTGTGGAGAAGACAAAAAGGGAGAAGATAGTCTCACATCAACTAGGCATATCAACGGGCTATGGAGATGCCCATTAATAGATATCAATGTGAGTGAGTAGGGATTGCCATGCAACGGATGCACTAGAGCTATAAATGTATGAAATCTCATCAAAAGAAACTAAGTGGGTGTGCATCCAACTTGCTTGCTCACGAAGACCTAGGGCATTTTGAGGAAGCCCATCATTGGAATATACAAGCCAAGTTCTATAATGAAAAATTCCCACTAGTATATGAAAGTGACAACATAGGAGACTCTCTATCATGAAGATCATGGTACTACTTTGAAGCACAAGTGTGGAAAAAGGATAGTAACATTGTCCCTTCTCTCTTTTTCTCTCATTTTTTATTTTGGTGGGCTTCTTTGGCCTCTTTTTTTTATTTGGGCTTCCTTGGCCTCTTTTTTTTGTAAAGTCTGAAGTCTCATCCCGACTTGTGGGGGAATCATAGTCTCCCTCATCCTTTCCTCACTTGGGACAATGCTCTAAAAATGAAGATCATCACACGTTTATTGATTTATAACTCAGAATTGCAACTCAATACTTAGAACAAAACATGACTCTATGTGAATGCCTCCAGCGGTGTACCGGGATATGCAATGAATCAAGAGCAACATGTATGAAAGAATTATAACGGTGTCTTTGCCACGAATATGATGTCAATTACATGATCATGCAAAAGCAATATGACTATGATGGAGCGTGTCATAATAACGGAACGGTGGAAAGTTGCATGGAAATATATCTCAGAATGGCTATGGAAATGCCATAATAGATAGGTATGGTGGCTGTTTTGAGGAAGGTATATAGTGGGTGTATGATACCGCCGAAAGTAGCGCGGCTCAAGAGAGGCTAGAAATGGTGGAAGGGTGAGAGTGCGTATAATCCATGGACTCAACATTAGTCATGAAGAACTCACATACTTATTTAAAAAATCTACAAGTTATCAAAACAAAGTACTACACGCATGCTCCTAGGGGAAGGGTTGGTAGGAGTTAACCATCGCACGATCCCTCCCTCCACACATAAGGAAGACAATCAATGAATAAATCATGCTCCAACTTCATCACATAATGGTTCACCATACGTGCATGCTACGGGAATCACAAACTTTTAACACAAGTATTCCTCAAATTCACAACTACCCAACTAGCATGACTCTAACATTACCACCTTTATATCTCAAAACAATTATCAAGCATCAAGTTGATCATAGTATTCAATTCACTTCTTATGATAGTTTTTTTTTATTATACCCAACTTGGATGTCCATCATTCTAGGACCAATTTTATAACCATAGAAAATACCATGATGTTCCAAAAGACTCTCAAAATAATATAAGTGAAGCATGAGAGATCAATAATTTCTACAAAATAAAACCACAACCGTGCTCTAAAAAGGTATAAGTGAAGCACTAGAGCAAATGACAAACTACTCCAAAAGATATAAGTGAAGCACATAGAGTATTCTGATAATTGTGCAACTATGTGAAGACTCTCTAACATTTAAGAATTTCAGATCTTGGAATTTTATTAAAACATCAAGCAAAACAAAACAAAATGACACTTCAAGGATAGCACAACTCATGTGAAGAAGCAAAAACTTAGGCTCAACCGATACTAACCGATAATTGTTGAAGAAGAAAGGTGGGATGCCTACGGGGGCATCCCCAAGCTTGGATGATTGAGACTTCTTGAAATATTATCCTGGGGTGCCTTGGGAATCCCCAAGCTTGAGCTTTTGTGTCTCCTTAATTCCTTTTTATATCTCGGTTTCCTAAATCTGGAAAGCTTCATCCACACCAAACTCAACAAGAACTCGTGAGATAAGTTAGTATAAACCAATGCAAAAACCTTATCATTTTTTTACTGTAAAAAATCACAAACATTATTATTCAATGTTGCATACCAAATGTCTCTGCATATTTAATACTCCTATCCTCAAATAGAATCATTAAACAAGCAAACATATGCAAACAATGCAAACATAACAGCAATCTGCCAAAACAGTATAGTCTGTAAAGAATGCAAGATTCATCATACTTCCCTAACTCCGAAAATTATGAGAAAAATACTACACTGTATAAGATTTATCAGAGCTAAATATGAAAACAGTTTCAATATTATATCATTCTCTGAATTTTCTAGGGAATTTTTTCAACAGCGGTAAACTTTCTATTTTGAAACAGCAACATGTATACTTGCAAAATAAGCATGGTAAAGGCTATCCTTGACATTTTTATTGAAAATAAAGATGCAAAATATTATTCTAAATAACACCAAGCAAATACTAACAAAAGAAAATGACACTCCAAGGAAAACACATATCATGTGGTGAATAAAAATATAGCTCCCAGAAGAGTTACCGATGAACGAAGACGAAAGAGGGGATGCCATCCGGGGCATCCCCAAGCTTAGGCTCTTGGTTGTCCTTGAATATTACCTTGGGATGCCTTGGGCATCCCCAAGCTTAGTATCTTGCCACTCCTTATTCCATAGTCCATCGAATCTTTACCCAAGACTTGGAAACTTCACAACACAAAACTCAACAGAAAACTCGTAAGCTCCGTCAGTATAAGAAAATAAATCACCACTGAGGTACTGTTGTGAACTCATTCGAAATTCATATTGGTGTAATATCTATTTTATTACAACTCCTATATGGTTCATACCCTCCGATACTACTCATAGATTCATCAAAATAAGCAAACAACACATAGAAAAAAGAATCTGTCAAAAACAGAACAACCTGTAGTAATCTGTATCATTCGAATACTTATGTAACTCAAAAAATTCTGAAATAAATTGGTGAACCTGAGTAATTTGTCTATTAATCATATTCAAAAATAATTAACATAAAATCACTCTCCAGTAAAAGATGACATCTAATCTCGTGAGCGCAAAAGTTTCTGTTTTTTACAGCAAGATCATAAAGACTTCACCCAAGTCTTCCCAAAGATTCTACTTGGCACAAACACTAATTAAAACATAAAACCACATATAAACAGAGGATATATGAATTATTTATCACTAAACATTAGCAAAAGGCAAAGAACAAAAATAAAATTGGGTTGCCTCCCAACAAGCGCTAACGTTTAACGCCCCTAGCTAGGCATGATGATTTCAATGATGCTCGTATAAAAAATAAGAACTGAAACATAAAGAGAGCATCATGAAGAATATAAGTAGTACATTTAAGTATAAACCACTTCCTATGCATAGGGATTTTGTGAGCAAACAACTTATGGGAACAATAATCAACTAGCATAGGAAGGCAAAACAAACATAACTTCAAAATTTTCAACACATAGAGAGGAAACTTGATATTATTGCAATATGTAGAAGCATATATTCCTCCCTCATAATAATTTTCAGTAGCATCATGAATGAATTCAACAATCTAACTATCAAATAAAGCATTCTTCTCATGATCCACAAGCATAGAAATTTTATTACTCTCCACATAAGCAAATGTATTATCATCAATAGTAGTGGGAGCAAACTCAACAAAATAACTATCATGTGAAGCATATTCAAATTAAAATTAAAATTATGATGACAAGTTTCATGGTTATCTTTATTCTTTATAGCATACATTTCATCACAATAATCATCACAAATAGGAGGCATGCTATCATCATAATATATTTTCTCATCAAAACTTGGGGGACAAAAAATATCATATTCATCAAACATAGCATCCCCAAGCTTGTGGCTTTGCATATCATTAGCATCATGGGTATTCAAAGAATTCATACTAACAACATTGCAATCATGCTCATCATTCAAATATTTAGTGCCAAACATTTTATAGACTTCTTCTTCTAGCACTTGAGCACAATTTTCCTTACCATCATTCTCAAGAAAGATATTAAAAAGATGAAGCGTATGAGGCAAACTCAATTCCAGTTTTTTTTGTAGTTTTCTTTTATAGATTAAACTAGTGATAAAACAAGAAACAAAAACATTTGATTGCAAGATCTAAAGTTATACCTAGAAGCACTCACCTCCCCGGCAACGGCGCCAAAAAAGAGCTTGATGTCTACTACACAACCTTCTTCTTGTAGACGTTGTTGGGCCTCCAAGTGCAGAGGTTTGTAGGACAGTAGCAAATTTCCCTCAAGTGGATGACCTAAGGTTTATCAATCCGTGGGAGGCGTAGGATGAAGATGGTCTCTCTAAAGCAACCCTCCAACCAAATAACAAAGAGTCTCTTGTGTCCCCAACACACCCAATACAATGGTAAATTGTATAGGTGCACTAATTCGGCGAACATATGGTGATACAAGTGCAATATGGATGGTAGATATGAGTATTTGTAATCTGAAATTATAAAAAACAGCAAGGTAACAAGTGATAAAAGTGAGCGTAAACGGTATTGCCATGCTAGGAAACAAGGCCTAAGGTTCATACTTTCACTAGTGCAAGTTCTCTCAACAATAATAACATAACTGGATCATATAACTATCCCTCAACATGCAAGAAAGAGTCACTCCAAAGTCACAAATAGAGGAGAACAAGCGAAGAGATTATTGTAGGGTATGAAACCACCTCAAAGTTATCCTTTCTGATCAATCTATTCAGGATTCCGTAGTAAAATAACATGAAGCTATTCTTTCCGTTCGATCTATCATAGAGTTTGTACTAGAATAACACCTTAAGACACAAATCAACCAAAACCCTAATGTCACCTAGATACACCAATGTCACCTCAAGTATCCGTGGGCATGATTAAACGATATGCATCACACAATCTCAGATTCATCTATTCAGCCAACACAAAGTACTTCAAAGACTGCCCCAAAGTTTCTACCGAAGAGTCAAGACGAAAATGTGTGCCAAACCCTATGCATAAGTTCATCGAACCCGCAAGTTGATCACCAAAACATACATCAAGTAGATCACGTGAAGATCCCATTGTCACCACAGATAAGCACGACAAGACATACATCAAGTGTTTTCAAATCCTTAAAGACTCAATCCGATAAGATAACTCCAAAGGGAAAACTCAATCCATTACAAGAGAGTAGAGGGGGAGAAACATCATAGGATCCGACTATAATAGCAAAGCTCACGATACATCAAGATCGTGCCAAATCAAGAACAAGAGAGAGAGAGAGATCAAACACATAGCTACTTGTACATACCCTCAGTCCCAAGAGTGAACTACTCCCTCCTTGTCATGGAGATCGCCGGGATGATGAAGATGGTCACCGGTGATGGATTCCCCCTCCGGCAGGGTGCCGGAACAGGGTCCCGATTGGTTTTTGGTGGCTACACAGGCTTGCGGCGGCGGAACTCCCGATCTAGGTTATTTTCTGGAGGTTTCAGTATTTATAGGAATTTTTGGTGTAGGTCTCACGTCAGGGGGGTCTCCGGGCTGTCCACGAGGCAGGGGGCGCGCCCTAGGGGGTGGGTGCGCCCCCACCCTCGTGGGCAGCCCGAGACTCTTCTGGCCTAACTCTTGCACTCCTGGGGCTTCTTTTGGTCCATAAAAATTCGTCAAAAATTGGCACCTCAATTGGACTCCGTTTGGTATTCCTTTTCTGTAAAACTCAAAAATAAGAAAAAAAATAGAAACTGGCACTGGGCTCTAGGTTAATAGGTTAGTCCCAAAAATGATATCAAAGTGTAAAGTAAAGCCCATAAACATCCAAAATAGGTAATATAATAGCATGGAACAATAAAAAATTATAGATATGTTGGAGACGTATCAATTAACACCCAAAGAGTACTAAGGTGTGATCATGTTTTGTTTGTGAGAGAAGTTTTAGTCAGCGGGTCTGTCACATTCAGAGATATGTATTTTGCAAATATTCTATGTCTACAATGCTCTGCATGGAGCTACTCTAGCTAATTGCTCCCACTTTCAATATGCATCCAGATTGAGACTTAGAGTCATCTGGATCAGTGTAAAAGCTTACATCGACGTAACTCTTTACGCCGAACTCTTTATCACCTCCATAACCGAGAAATATTTCCTTAGTCCTCACTAAGGATATTTTTGACCACTGTCCAGTGATCTACTCTTAGATCACTATTGTACCCCCTTGCCAAACTCATGGCAAGGTGCATAATAGGTCTGGTAAACAGCACAACATACTTTATAGAACCTATGATTGTGGCATAGGGAATGACTTTCATTCTCTTTCTATCTTATGTCGTGGTCGGGATTTCAGTCTTACTCAACTTTACACCTTGTAATAAAGGCAAGAACTTTTTCTTTGACTGATCCATTTTGAACTCTTTCAAAAAACTTGTCAAGGTATATATTCATTGAAAAATCTTATAAAGCATCTTGATCTATCTCTATAGATCTTGATGCCCAATATATAGGCAACTTCACCAAGGTCTTTCTTTGAAAAAATCCTTTCAAATTCTCCTTTATGCTTTCCAAAAAAAATTACATCATTTCCGATCAACAATATGTCATTCACATATGCTTATCAAAAAGGTTGTAGTGCTCCCACTCACTTTTTTGTAAATACAGGCTTCACCGCAAGTCTGTATAAAACTATATGCTTTGATCACACTATCAAAGCGTTTATTCCAACTCCGAGAGGCTTGCACCAGTCCATAAATGGATCGCTGGAGCTTGCACACTTCGTTAGTATCTTTTAGGATCGACAAAACCTTCTAGTTGCATTATATACAACTCTTCTTCCACAAATCCATTCGGGAATGCAGTTTTGACATCCATCTGCCAGATTTCATAAAATATGGCAACTGCTAACATGATCTGGACTGATTTAAGCATCACTACAGTTGAGAAAATCTCATTGTAGTCAACACCTTGAACTTGTCGAAAACCTTTTGCGACAAGTCGAGCTTTGTAAATAGTAACACTACTATCAGCGTTTGTCTTCCTCCTGAAGATCCGTTTATTTTCTATGGCTTGCCGATCATCGGGCAAATCCATCAAAGTCCACACTTTGTTCTCATACATGGATCCCGTCTCAGATTTCATGGCCTCAAGCCATTTCGCGGAATCTGGGTTCATCATCACTTCCTCATAGTTCGTAGGTTCATCATGGTCTAGTAACATGACTTCCAGAATAGGATTACCGTACTCTGGTTTGACCTACAAGGTTCAGTAGTAACTTGATCTGAAGTTTCATGATCATCATCATTAGCTTCCTCACTAATTGGTGTAGGAATCACTGGAACTGATTTATGTGATGAACAACTTTCCAATAAGGGAGAAGGTACAATTACCTCTTCAAGTTCTACTTTCCTCCCACTCACTTCTTTTGAGAGAAACTCCTTTTCTAGGAAGGATCCATTTTTAGCTACAAATATTTTGCCTTCGGATCTGTGATAGAAGGTGTACCCAACAGTTTCCTTTGGGTATCCTATGAAGACGCATTTCTCTGATTTGGGTTCAAGCTTATCAGGTGAAGCTTTTTCACATAAGCATCGCAGCCCCAAACTTTAAGAAACAACAACTTTGGTTTCTTTCCAAACCACAGTTCATAAGGTGTCGTCTCAAGGGATTTTGATGGTGCCCTATTTAACGTGAATGTAGCTGTCTCTAATGCTTAATCCCAAAACGACAGTGGTAAATCGGTAAGAGACATCATAGATCTCACCATTTCTAAGAAAGTGCGGTTACGACGTTGGACACACCATTACACTGTGGTGTTCCAGGTGGCGTGAGCTGTGAAACTATACCACATTGTTTTAATGAAGGCCAAACTCGTAATTCAAATGTTCGCCTCTGCGATCAGATTGTAGAAACTTAATTTTCTTGTTACGATGATTCTCCACTTCACTCTGAAATTCTTTGAACTTTTCAAATGTTTCAGACATGTGTTTCATCAAGCAGATATACCAATATCTTCTCAAATCATGTATGAAGGTCAGAAAATAACGATACCCGCCTTGAGCATCAACAATCATTGGACTTCATACATCGACATATATTATTTCCAATAAGTCACTAGCTTGTTCCATTGTTCTGGAGAACGGAGTTTTAGTCATCTTTCCCATGAGGCACGGCTCACAAGCATCAAGTGATTCATAATCAAGTGATTCCAAAAGCCCATCAGCATGGAGTTTCTTCATGCGCTTTACACCAATATGACCTAAACGGCAGTGCCACAAGTATGTTGCATTATCATTATCAACTTTGCATCTTTTGGCATCAATATTATGAATATCTATATCACTACAATCAAGATTCAATAAACCATCAACATTGGGTGTATGACCATGGAAGGTTTTATTCATGTAAACAGAATAACAATTATTCTCTGTCTTAAATGAATAACCGTATTGCAATAAACATGAGCTAATCATATTCATGCTCAACGCAAACACCAAATAACATTTATTTAGGTTCAACACTAATCCCGAAAGTATAGGGGGTGTACGATGATGATCATATCAACCTTGGAACCACTTCCAACACTCATCGTCACTTCATCCTTAACTAATCTCTATGTATTCTGTAACTCCTGTTTCGAGTTACTAATCTTAGCAACTGAACAAGTATCAAATACCCAGGGGATACTACGAGCACTAGTAAGGTACACATCAATAACATGTATATCAAATATACCTTTGTTCACTTTACCATCCTTATTATCCACCAAATATTCGGGGCAGTTCCACTTTCGATGACCATTTCCTTTGCAGTAGAAGCACTCAATTTCAGGCGTTGGTCCAGCTTTGGGCTTCTTCACGGGAGTGACAACTTGCTTGCCATTCTACTTGAAGTTCCCTTTCATTCGCTTTGCCCTTTACTTGAAACTAGTGGTCTTGTCAATCATCAACACTTGATGCTCTTTCTTGATTTCTACCTTCGTTGATTTCAGCATCACAAAGAGCTTGGGAATCGTTTTCGTCATCCCTTGCATATTATAGTTTATCACGAAGTTCCAGTAACTTGGGTGATGGTGACTAGAGATCTTTGTCAATCACTATCTTATCTGGAAGATTAACTCCCACTTGATTCAAGTGATTGTAGTACCCATACATTCTGAGCACATGCTCACTAGTTGAGCAATTCTCCTCCATCTTTTAGGCAAAGTAATTGTCAGAGGTCTCATACCTCTTGACATGGGCATGAGTCAGAAATACCAATTTTAGCTCTTGGAACATCTCATATGCTTCGTGACGTTTCAAAAATGTTTTTGAAGTCCCGGTTCTAAGCTGTAAAGCATGGTGCACTAAACTATCAAGTAGTCATCATATTGAGCTAGCCAAACATTCATAATGTCTGCATCTGCTCCTGCAATAGGTCTATCACCTAGCGGTGCATCAAGGACATAATTCTTCTGTGCAACAATGAGGATAAACCTCAGATCATGGACCTAGTCTGCATCATTGCTACTATCATCTTTCAACTCAATTTTCTCTAGGAACATATAAAAACATAGGGAAGCTATAACGCGAGCTATTGATCTACAACATAACTTGCAAAATACTATCATGACTAAGTTCATGATAAATTAAAGTTCAATTAATCATATTACTTAAGAACTCCCACTTAGATAGACATCCCTCTAGTCATCTAAATGATCACGTGATCCAAATCAACTAAACCATGTCCGATCATCACGTGAGATGGAGTAGTTTCAATGGTGAACATCACTATGTTGATCATATCTACTATATGATTCATGCTCGACCTTTCGATCTCCAGCGTTCCGAGATCATATCTGCATATGCTAGGCTCGTCAAGTTTAACCCGAGTATTCTACGTGTGCAAAACTGGCTTGCACCCATTGTATATGAACGTAGAACCTATAACACCCGATCATCACGTGGTGTCTCAGCACGAATAACTGTAGCAACGATGCATACTCAGGGAGAACACTTATACCTTGAAATTTAGTAAGGGATCATCTTATAATGCTACCGCCGTACTAAGCAAAATAAGATGCATAAAAGATAAACATCACATGCAATCAAAAATATGTGACATCATATGGCCATCATCATCTTGTGCTCATGATCTCCATCACCGAAGCATCGTCATGATCTCCATCTTCACCGGCATGACACCTTGATCTCCATCATAGCATTGTTGTCGTCTCGCCAACTATTGTTACTTTGACTATCGCTACTGTTTAGTGATAAAGTAAACAATTACATGGCGATTGCATTGCATACAATAAAGCGACAATCATATGGCTCCTGCCAGTTGCTGATAACTTTGTTACAAAACATGATCATATCATACAACAATTTATATCACATCATGCCTTGACCATATCACACCACAGCAAGCCCTGCAAAAACAAGTTAGACGTCCTCTACTTTGTTGTTCCAAGTTTTACGTGGCTGCTATGGGCTTCTAGCAAGAACCGTTCTTACCTACGCATCAAAACCACAATGATTTTTCGTCAAGTGTGTTGTTTTAACCTTCAACAAGGACCGGGCGTAGCCACACTCGATTCAACTAAAGTTGGAGAAACAAACACTCACCAGCCACCTATGTGCGAAGCACGTCGGTAGAACCAATCTTGCGTAAGCGTACGCATAATGTCGGCCTGAGCCGCTTCATCCAACAATACCGCCGAATCAAAGTATGACATGCTGGTAAGAAGTATGACTATTATAACCCACAACTCTTTGTGTTCTACTCGTGCATATAACATCTACGCATAGACCTGGCTTGGATGCCACTGTTGGGGAACGCGGTAATTTCAAAAAAATCCTACGATCACGCAAGAACTATCTCTAGGTGATGCATAGCAACGAGAGGGCAGAGTGTTGTCTACGTACCCTCGTAGACCGAAAGTGGAAGCATTATGACAACGCGATTGATGTAGTCGTACGTCTTCATGATCCGACCGATCCTAGCACCGAAGGTACGGCACCTCCACGATCTGCACACGTTCAGCTCGGTGACGTCCCATGAACTATAGATCTAGCTGAGGTCGAGGGAGAGTTCGTCATCACGACGGCGTGATGATGGTGATGATGAAGTTACCAGCGCAGGGCTTCGCCTAAGCACTACGATGATATGACCGAGGTGGAAATCTGTGGAGGGGGGCACCGCACACGGCTAAAACAATTGTCAACATGTGTGTCCTAGGGGTGCCCCTCTCCCCCATATATAAAGGAGCAAGGGGAGGGGGCCGGCGGCCTCATAGGGTGCGCCCCAAGGGGGGAATCCTACTCCTACTAGGAGTAGGTTCCCCCTTTCCTAGTCCAACTAGGAGGGGAAGGAAAGAGGAGGAGGGGAGAAGGAAAGTGGGGGCCGGCCCCCCAAGCCCTAAACCAATTCGGTTTGGGCCTAGGGGGGCGTGCCCCACAGCTCCCTTGCTGCCCTCTATTTCCACTAAGGCCCATGAAGGCCCATTGACCCCCCGGGGGGTTCCGGTAACTCCCCGGTACTCCGGTATTTATCCGGTGACCCCCGGAACCTTTCTGGTGTCTGAATATAACCTTCCAATATATCAATCTTTATGTCTCAACCATTTAGAGACTCCTCGTCATGTCCATGATCACATCCGGGACTCCGAACAACCTTCGGTACATCATATCACATAAACTCATAATACCAATCGTCATCGAACGTTAAGCGTGCGGACCCTACGGGTTCGAGAACGATGTAGACATGACATGACCGAGACACATCTCCCGTCAATAACCAATAGCGGAACCTGGATGCTCATACTGGTTCCTACATATTCTACGAAGATCTTTATCGGTCAAACCGCATAACAACATACGTTGTTCCCTTCGTCATCGGTATGTTACTTGCCCGAGATTCGATCATCGGTATCCCAATACCTAGTTCAATCTCATTATCATAAGTCTCTTTAGTCGTTTTGCAATACTTCATCCCACAACTAACTCATTAGTCACAATGCTTGCAAGGCTTATAGTGATGAGTATTACCGAGAGGGCCCAGAGATACCTCTCCGAAACATGGAGTGACAAATCCTAATCTCGATCTATGCCAACCCAACAAACACCTTCGTAGACACCTATAGAGCACCTTTATAATCACCCATTTACGTTGTGACGTTTGGTAGCACACAAAGTGTTCCTCCGGTATTCGGGAGTTGCATAATCTCACAATCTGAGGAACTTGTATAAGTCATGAAGAAAGCAGTAGCAATGAAATTGACACGATCATAATGCTAAGCTAACGGATGGGTCATGTCCATCACGTCATTATCCTAATGATGAGATCCCATTCATCAAATGACAACACATGTCAATGGTTAGGAAATGTAACCATCTTTGATTAACGAGCTAGTCAAGTAGAGGCATACTAGGGACTATATGTTTTGTCTATGTATTCACACATGTACTAAGTTTCCGGTTAATACAATTCTAGCATGAATAATTGTCGTGGGAAACGAACACCTATGGGGCAAGGGGCCCCTTTTGGTCCGGCAGGGAGCGGAGGGCGCACGAAGAGCGGATCGAGGCGGAGCACGCGAGCGATCTTTACCCAGTTTCGGAGCTCTCCGGAGAGATAATACTCCTATTGTTGCTTTGTGGTTGTATTCTGCCCTTGCTCGAGAGCGTGGGAGCCTTTTGTTTCCAATGGGTCGAACCTCGTCTGTGGTTCTCCTGGTCCGAACCCCCTCTACGTTGCGCGTGGGCCTCCTTTTATATGCAAAGAAGGGGTCACCGACAGGTGGCAACACAGAGAAGGGTACAAATGTAAAAAACGAGGTGGTTGGTACAGTTATTTTTACAGTGCATCCTACCTAACCCTGACGGCAGGGGACAAGGGCATTAAATGCCCGTCTGAGTCGCCCAAACAGTGCAGAAAAGCGACCGCTAGGGGCGGCACTGCTTGCCACGATGGCCTTCTCGTCATCTCCACTTGCCACCTCGCACCGCTTGGCTACGCAACCTCCCGACACGTGCGCCCGGAATGGTCTCAGGGCGACACGCCGAAGAGGTGCGCTGGAGCGTGGGCACGGAGTGGTGGCTTCGCCGCGGCAAGCGCCTTGCCGCGGTTGTTGTCCTGTCGCACCCGAAAGCTTGTTGCTCGTCGGGTCTTGCCGGGACGCGCGGCGCGTCGCGGCAAGTTCTTTGAAGTGCCCTGGTTGGCCTTCCCGGCAAGCTCCTCTTGCCGGGGCCTTGTCCTTCCCGGCAAGCTCCTCTTGCCGGAGCCTTGTCTTCTCAGTTAAAACACTTTGTTCTTGAATGGCATCACTAGGGACTACGGAGGATCTTGGCGGACACCCGGCGAGCCCTGCCGCGGGACGCTGCAACTGCTCGTGCACAAGTTCGGGATACTAAGGTACCCTTACTCTAGTACACCGACAGGAGCCCCCGGGCCTGGGCCACACACGGTGCCGAGCGCTGTTGGGCCAGGCCCAAAACAGGGCACGGGCACACGCGGCCTGGGTCCATACCAAATCTAACTCCGTATCCACCGCGCCCTCCCGTAACGGCACGCGTCAATCGCGGCGTCGTGGGAGAGATCGTGGGTGATTATTATTTTAAAATGAACGCAACATTCGCCTCCTCCTCTTTATAAGCAGGGGAAACAGGGGTCGTTCCCCCAGCTTCGCCACTTGCAGTTGCTTCCTCAGAAATCTCCGCCGCTCCCCTCCGCTTTCCAAAGCCGAAAGGGAGCAGCGCTCCGTTCCTCGGCACTACCGTCGCCACCAACGCCCCCGCTTTCCCTCACCGCCTCCGCCATGGCTCCGAAGACCGGGAAGAGTACGAAGTCGGCCGAGGCACTGCGGCTTGAGGCGCTGCGCAAGGAGCGAGCACTCCCCCCCCCCCCGAGCTCTCCGCGAAGGAGCTGCGGGAGTGGTTCTATCTTTTCTGGTCGACGGAGATGCGGGCGCATCCGCGCACGCAGGTACTTTCCGCCGCTGCTTCCACTTCGAATCGGTGCCCAAGAGGATACCCCTTCTTTCCACTGTTCTTCTATTGCGGGCTTTGCCCGCCCTTCTCCAATTTCTTCTGTGATATCATGAATACCTACGGGTTTCATCTCCTCGGTTTCACACCCAACGCTGTTCTGACCATGGCGGTTTTCGCACATCTCTGCAAGAACTTCGTCGGAATCCACCCAAACGTTGCCCTTTTTCGCCACTACTTCATCCCCCGGGCCGAGAAAGGAGAGCCCTTAGCTGGCGGGATCGCCTGGATCTCGAGAGTCGGCATGAAGGAGGCCTATCTGGAGGGGGAGCTCCGTAGCAAATGGGAGGAGTGGAGAGCGGAGTGGTGTTGGATTGTTGACGAGAACCCGCATCCATTCACCAACTTGCGCCAAGCCCGAGTAGTGCGCGGCGGCGATTGGAGCGCCCTGGCGGCGGACGATGCTAAATTGAAGATCGCCACCACCCGGATCTTGCGGCTCAGGCTAGCCGGGCTAACTGTAGGAGCTGTCGGCGCGGACTTTCTTCACCGCCGTATCGCCCCTTTGCAGGAGAGGGGGAGACCCGCCTGGCTGTTCGGGGGTCCGGCGGATATCATGAGGCTGCGCCCAGGCCTCAATTTTAATTTCACTGTTCTGGAGTTGGACGGGACGCTCAAGGAACTGTTCAAGCACGACCCCAACCATCCCGAGTGGTTCAGGCTGCCGCAGGGCATCGTCCCATTGTGCAACAACTCCCAACTCGATCGCATCCGCGCAATGATGCCAGAGTGCGACTCGCATGGGATTATCCCAACTTGGCAGGAGCCCGCCGACGACGTCGTGCAGCAATTCTTCGACGACTTGGTGGAGGTGGCGGTCCGTGCCGACGAGCAGAGGCTCCTCACCCGCGATACCACCGATGATGAGATGCGGCGCATCGCCACCAGGGCGGAGGAGGCGGCAGCGGCCGCCGCCGCGGGCGAGTTCGGGTTTACTGTGGAGGAGGCCGAGGCAGCCGAGGCGGCAAGCCTTGTCGACCGAGAGGAGCTTGTCAGGGAGGAAGAGCCCGAAGCCGAAACGAGCGAGCCCGCCGAGGGTGCGAGTGGCCAGCCGTCTTCAAGAAACTTGCAACAGGCGGAGCCCTCAGTGCAGCCTCCAGCTCAACCAAGAAGGCGCCTCCGCAGGACCGGAGACGCTGCAGGGCGGAAAACGGGCCAACAGCCGCCGCGCCGCGGGACACGCTCCACCACGCCAAGCACCATTGCCACGGGAGCATCTCACGCCGCACCGGCAACTGGAGCGGGGTCTTCTCGGGCCGCCGCTTCCGATCCTGCTGCAGCTCCCGCCAAGCGTCCAAGGGAGCCCACTCCTCTGCCTCGTCGCGCTGAAAGAGTACCAGACTTTGATCTCTCTGCGCTCAGCTCCGACGAGGAGGAAGAAGAAGAGGAGGACGAGTAAGTCTTTTTTGTTATACTTATGGTCCTTTTATTCTTGCGGTTTCTTGTCTCGTATCTGATCTGCTTTCTTCTGGACCCTGTCCCTTTCCAGGACTCTGGCCCAGAGAGCGGCAAAGAGGGTCAAGGTCCCCGTGGTTGTCATCGAGGACGATCCTGCTGTAACAGTAGAGGACGCGTCCGAGACCACCTTGTCGGACCCGGCAACCTCTCCCCGAAGCAGCTCCCAGTGCAGCCCCCAGCGTAAGTTCATAGTTTTACTTCCCACTATCAGGTGCGCATGGGTGTTCTTTCCTTGCTGATATCCTCATTGTTGATTTGCTTGTGCAGGAGCAGAACAGGCCCACCAGGAACAGCCAGAAGTCGCTCCTGAGGTGTTGTCTGCTTCCACTACGCCGCCAAGGGGTGACTCCCCGGCAAGGGAACGCTCTCCGGCAAGGGACGGGACCAGCGATCCCCCGGTGGTGGAGCCCATGGTTACAGAGCCCAGCACAGGTAATCCTCCTTGTCAGAGAACTTCCCTTGGTTCTTCTTTCTCCTGATCTTCTTCTTGCATATTTGCTTAACTTTTTCTTCCTTCCTCGATCTTCAGATCCATCTACCGCAGACCTGATGGAGACCAAGGGCGCCGGCGAGGAAGGCGTGCATGGTGGCACCAACGACGCTGCCGCCAACGAAGAGAGGGCCGGCGCTGATGACCCCGCCAGCGAGGAGGCTGCCAAGGCTACCTCCACGGAAGCTGGTGAGGGGTCGGGCGATCGCACTGACGGCCCTGAGGCCGCAGGAGCGCCAGGCGCTGCACCGACCGCCGAGCCCTCCGCCACTGCCGCGGAGCCAGACTCCGAAGAGCCCCAGCCTGGCGCCTACTTAAAGGCCGGCGACGGGATTTTCATCAAACTTCCCTGGGCGTCGAGCTCCAGGGCGCCGGTCGAGGGAGAAGCTTTCGACGAGGAGGTGCTCGCCTCCGCCGGGCTGTCGTTGGTCGACACGCCCGGCAACAGCGACGAGCCTGAAGAGGAGCAGCTGCTGCGGAGGTTGACGTCGCTCTACCGCGCCCGGCAGGCCAAGCTGGCCTCCCGGGAAGCGCTTGTCGCGAAGGCTGGCGTGGACTTGGAGAAGCGCGCGGAGGAGCTCCGAAGCGCCAACCAAGAAGATCTCCAGTCGGTGGCGCAGGAGCGAGAGCAGCTTGCCGGGGAGCGCACGGCCTACCTCCTCGAGAAGGCCGAGGCTGAAGAACAACAGCGGCTGGCTGCCGAGAAGCAGGCTGCGCGAGAAGGCGAGCTGGTGCAGAAGAAAGCCTATCTCGACAGCTATGAAGAAGAGCTTGTCGGGCGCGAGCAAGCACTCGACGGGGCGCTCAAGGAGGCAAAGGACGCCGCCGCAACTGCTGAGGCCGCCAAGAAGGAGTTGGAGGCGAAGGTGACGCAGTTGGAGGCCAATCTGAAGGCGAGCGGTGAAGAGCTTGCCGCGCTCAAGCGCGAGCGCGAGAAGGATGCTGCCGCTCATGGTGAGCTGCAGGGTCTTCTCGCCGAGAGGAGCAAGGAGCTCAGCGCCGCCAAAGACTCCAATGATGATCTCGAGCTGAAGCTGATCACGCTGACCCGGACGTTGGATAGCGCCAAGGAGCGAGAGGCGACCTTGGCGGATAAGGTCAAGGCCGACTCAGAACTGCTGGCGAGCATTGCCGTCACCCAGAACTCATTCAGGGAGATGGTAGAGCACTGGACCGAGGGTCTGGTGAACATCGCCGCAGTCATCGATGGAGAGCTGGCGCAGCTGGGGATGGAGAACTTTGGATATCCTTCCGATGAGCATCTCCAGCCCAGCGCCAAGCTTAGCCTATTCTTCAAAGGCGTGGCGACGGCCCTCCAGCAGCTCCGGGAGAAGATCCCGAAGCAGCTGGCCGACGAGTCACGCGCAATCTGCGCCAGAGTCTTGGAGAAGGTGTTGGTGAAGGTGCTCTTCCGCAATCCGGGCCTCAACCTCACCAACGTCCTCAAGAAGCTGCCGACGGGTGCTGATCTTGAGGAGCTTAGGGCCCTTGTCGCACCCATTGTGGACAAGGTGAATGAAGTCAGGAGGGTCGACGGTGATCGCGTAGACTAGGCCGCCTTTTTCCTCCTTTTCTTGCCGCTGCTGATCATGTTGCGAGAACCATTTATTAGAGCTGCGACAAGTTCTTTTTGTATCATAACTTTATCTTGGGCAGTATTGGCTATGTTATTTCCTTTGCTTGATTCCTTCCTTTGTATGTTTTTACCCTACGCTTTCAGGGAACTTGCCGGCGCAGGCACCCTTGCCGCGAGCGCTGAGTGCGGAACATCAGCAGCCTGCTGGCGGTGCTGCTTCCGGCAAGAAACCTTGTCGCAACTAGTCGCGGCACACTTAAGTTGTTGAGCGGACTCGAAACAAAGTAAGGGCGCAACTAGCCACGAATTGGTTCCTCCGCGCACAGGTTTTCCATACAAAGTACGGTTGTTCGAAGGAGATAACTTAAAAATTTAAAAACTAATTGCTCAAACTTTGGCAACTTAGCTTTTCTGTCGTTTGCTTCCCGGCAAGGCAAAACTTGGTTGAACGACGCCTGTTCCACATCATAATCCTCTCCTTCCCCCCCCCCCCGGCAAATTTGTGTGCGAGGGAACCTTCCTTTCCTTTGTTGAGAAAAAATAAGGAAGAGAAAATAAAGATATGGAGCCCCATGGCTCGTTATTGCTTACCGGGGCAGGTGCTGCACAAAGTGTCAGATAACACACATGCAAGAAAGAAATTAATGCATGAAATGGACAAGTTGTGCGGAGCACATGAGTTTATTTATGCACGGGATCTGCGCCCGGCTTTGTACAAAGGATTACATGTAACAGCGACAAGACTTGTACAAAAGGTGGTTGCCGGAATGGACTCCTGCAACCGCGCCCTATGGGTAAAACTTACGAAGATGCTCTATGTTCCAGGAGTTGCTCACCGGAATGCCATCTTCGGTCTCAAGGCGGACAGCGCCAGGCCTAGTGACTCGTTTCACCTGATAGGGGCCTTCCCACTTCGGCGTCAACTTGTTGGAATTCTTGGCGGATTGAACGCGCCGAAGAACAAGGTCGCCTTCCTCGAGACTTCTGGCATTGACTCTGCGGCTATGGTAGTGACGCAAAGCTTGCTGGTATCGAGCAGCTCGTACAGCAGCCTGAAGATGATCTTCCTCGAGGAGCAGCGCGTCATCTTGTCGCAGCTGTTCTTGCTCAAGCTCATCATAAGCGAGCACTCGAGGTGATCCGTATACGAGTTCCGTGGGGAGAACTGCCTCTGCTCCATAGACTAGAGCAAAAGGCGTCTGGCCAGTGGCTCGATTTGGCGTCGTCCTGATCGACCAAAGAACCACCGGCAGCTCTTCGATCCAGTTTCTTACGCACTTGCGCAGCCTGTCGAAAGTTCTGGTCTTGAGTCCGCGCAGCACTTCGGCGTTTGCCCTCTCCGCTTGACCGTTGCTTCTCGGGTGAGCAACAGAAGCGAAGCATACCTTGGCGCCAAGGTCTTGGACGTACTGTATGAAGGTGCGGCTCGTGAACTGGGTGTCGTTGTCGGTGATGATCCTGTTAGGGATCCCGAAACGGCAAACAATTGACCTGAAGAACTTGACTGCTGACTGTGTTGTCACCTTCCTCACTGCTTCCACTTCCGGCCACTTTGTGAACTTGTCGATTGCCACGTACAAGTACTCAAAGCCCCCGACAGCGCGGGGGAAGGGGCCGAGGATGTCGATCCCCAGACCGAAAATGGCCAGGATAAAGGGATCGTCTGGAGAGCTTGAGCTGGCTGATGTATCTGCTTGGAATGGAACTGGCACGCTTCACACTTGGTTACTTGTGCAGTTGCATCCTGGAGGGCTGTCGGCCAAAAGAAACCTTGTCGAAACGCTTTGTCGGCAAGCGCTCTTGCACCAATGTGGTGACCACATATGCCTCCATGTATCTCTGCCAACAGCTTCTGTCCATCTTCCCGGTGAATACACTTCAATTTCACACCGTTGAGTCTTCTTCTGTACAGTGTGCTGTCAACAAACTGGTACATACTTGACTGTCGGGCTACTCTTTCCGCCTCTTCTTGCTCTTCGGGAAGTTCTCCTGTATGGAGGAAACGGACAATCTGTTGTGCCCATGCTGGAGCTTGTGGCTCGACAACAAGGACTAAAGGCACATCTGCTGTTGCGGGAACATCCGCTTCTATGGCTAGACCCTGCGGCTCAGCCGGAGCTTGATGTTCCGCGGCAAGCTTGCCGGAGCAAAACTTGTCGGGAGCGTCTGCTTCAACGAAACAAACCCTATGGCTTGTCGGAGCAGACTGCTCCCCAGCATCCTTGGCATTGATCTTGGGGACCTTCTTGGCGGCGGCTTCGGGGAGCTCTGCCGGAAAGTAGTCACCAGAAATCAACTTCCTCTTCTTGCTATGTCCAGTTGATGGCGTCACAGACGGCTGAGTCAGCTTGAGCATAAAGATCCCCGGTTCCACAGGTAACTTCAATGCTGCGCACTTTGACAGGCCATCGGCTATGTCATTCTGAGCCCTTGGAACGTGTTCCATCTATAGACCGTCAAAGTGCTCTTCTAGCTTCCTCACTTCATCAACATATGCTTCCATCAATGGACTCTGATAATCTTTGTTCACTTGGCGGACGACAAGCTGCGAGTCACCCCTGACAATAAGCTTCTTGATCCCAAGGTCTGCCGCGATTCTAAGTCCGGCAAGCAAACCTTCATACTCTGCAGTATTGTTGGTTTCCTACTCCTTGGGAAAGTGCATCTGGATGACGTACTTGAGGTGTTCTCCGGTGGGTGCGACAAGTAACACGCCCGCACCGGCGCCTTGCAGCGAGAAGGCACCGTCGAAGTACATGATCCATTCTTTGCTTGCCTCCTTGACGGGGATGCTCGTCTCTGGAATTTCCTCATCAGGTGTTGGCGTCCATTCTGCTATAAATTCTGCCAATGCTCGGCTTTGAATAGTTGAAGTGCTTTCAAACTTGAGGCCAAAGCTTGACAATTCCAGAGCCCACTCGACAATCCTGCATGTTGCTTCTGGATTCTGTAATATCCTCTTCAACGGAAAGCGAGTGACAATTGTAATCTCATGTGCTTGAAAGTAATGGCGCAGCTTTCTTGAGGCCATGAGAAGGCCGAAAAGCAGCTTCTGCACGCCAGAGTACCTTGATCTAGCCCCCTACAGAAGGGAACTGACAAAGTAAACTGGGCGCTGCACCATTTTCTTCTGCTTCTCGTCTTGTGGTTGCACAGATCCATCCTTGTCGGGATCAGAGCTTGTCGGGGAAGCCCCCTGCTTGTCGCTGGATGTGCTTGCTGCGGCCGCTGGCTCATCATCTGCCTCCCTCTCCGCTACTAACGCAGCACTAACCACTTGATTGGTTGCCGCTAGATATAGCAGCAACTTCTCTTGTGGTTTAGGTGCGACAAGTATTGGAGTGGAGGACAGATATCTCTTCAAGTCCTGCAGCGCAGCCTCCGCTTCCGGAGTCCATTTCATTGGACCTGCCTTTTTCAAAATTTTGAAAAATGGCAGGGCGCGCTCAGCAGACTTAGAGATGAACCTGCTGAGAGCAGCCACGCAGCCGGCAAGCTTTCGTACATCCTTGACGCGCTTCGGTGCTTCGATCTGCTCAATGGCCTTGATCTTGTCGGGGTTAGCTTCAATCCCCCGCTGAGACACAAAGAACCCGAGAAGCTTGCCGGAAGGGACTCCAAACACACACTTCTCGGGGTTGAGCTTGAGATTGATCTTGCGCAAATTTGCAAAGGTCTCGTCCAAATCTTGAATCAGAGTTGCTCTGTCTTTGCTCTTGACCACTATGTCATCCATGTAAGCTTCTACATTTCTGTGCAACTGTGGCTCAAAAGCTTCGTGAACTACCCTTGCAAATGTTGAACCAGCATTCTTTAGTCCGAAGGGCATCCGTACAAAGCAGTACGTGCCACATGGAGTAATGAATGCGGTTTTCTCCTCATCTTCTTCTGCCATGAAGATCTGATGATACCCTGAATATGCATCAAGAAATGAAAGCAAATCACATCCTGCCGTGGAGTCGACAATCTGATCAATGCGCGGCAAGGGAAATGGATCCTTGGGACAAGCTTTATTAACATCAGTGAAGTCTATACAAAGCCTCCATTTTCCGTTCGCCTTGCGCACGACTACAGGATTGGCCAGCCATGTTGGATGGAGCACTCCTCTGACTAGGCCTGCTGCTTCCAACTTCTTGATCTCTTCTGCAATGAATTCTTGGCGCTCCACTGCTTGTTTTCTGACTTTCTGCTTGACGGGCCGCGCGTGAGGACAGACGGCAAGGTGGTGCTCAATTACTTTCCTGGGAACACCGGGGATGTCGGATGGTTGCCATGCAAACACATCGACGTTCGCCCGCAGGAAAGCAACGAGCGCGCTTTCCTATTTAGGATCAAGCGTGGCACTGATGGTGAAGGTACCACTAGTGCCGTCCTCCTTGGCGGCCACTTTCTTAGTCTCTGGCGGAGCTGCCTTCGCCTTCTTACACTTGCCGGTGGAGCTCGATGGTGCGTCCTCGACGGTAGCGCAGCACTCCGAAGAGGTGCGCTTGCCGGAGTGGGCATCAGAGTTCTTGCCGGACTTGGTCTTTCCTTTCCCCCCGGGAGCTTCGGCGGCAAGTGTCTCGCGTTCTGCTGCGACTGCTGCTTCCCGGTAGATCTTGTCGGCGCAGATAAGGGCATCCTTCTTGTCGCCAGGGACAGAGATGACACTTATCGGGCCTGGCATCTTCAGGACATTGTAAGCGTAGTGAGAGGCTGCCATGAACTTGGCAAGTGCTGGACGGCCAAGGATTCCATTGTAAGGCAACGGAAAGTCGGCAACGTCGAACGTAACCCTCTCAGTCCTGAAATTCAATTCACTGCCAAATGTTACCGGCAATGTGATCTTCCCCTTTGGCTTGCTCCTTCCCGGATTGATTCCCCGGAAAGTACCGGTCTCTTCGAGCTCGCTGTCGGGGATTTGAAGCTTCTGGAGTACCGCGGAGGAGATCAGATTCAAGCCGGCCCCGCCGTCAACTAGCATCTTTGTGACCTTGAGGTTGCGGATAGTTGGTGAAACCAACATCGGCAAGCACCCGACCGCAGTGATGCGATCAGGGTGGTCCTCAATGTCAAAGATGATAGGCGTGCTAGACCACTTCAGGGGCTTGCGCGACTCAACTGATGGTTCTGCTGCATTAACTTCTCGCACTCACTGCTTGAGCTGGCAATGCGAAGCATGCAGAGAAGCACCACCGTCAACGCACAGAACCTCTGTTGCTTTCTGAAACTCCTGCTCGTCGGCCTCGTCATCATCCATGTCCTCTTCTTCGTCTTCATCTTCATCCTTGTCGCGGCCACGGGGAGGCCTGTCTCCTTGCCGTTGCTTGGCCTTGCCGCGGCGTCCTCCCCGGTCGGGACGCTTCTTGCCGGATCCGCCAGTACCTTCTTGGGCTTTCTCTTTGTCGCGTCGCTCGTACTCAGCCTTCTGCAGCTCCACGAGCTGCTCAACTTTCTTGCAACTTTGGAGGTCATGGCCCTTGGTACGGTGAATCTTGCAGTACTGCTTGTCGGAGCCGCCCTGCTTGTCGGCGGCTGCCACAGGTTCTGTTTCCTTGGCGCTACCTCCATTGCCGGACTGCTTGACGGCTACCACATCTTTGCCTTTCCTTCTTCTGTTGTTCCGCCGCCGGTTTTTCTTTGTCGGGGCAGCATCCTCACTGTCAGACCCCCCTGCTCCTGTGTTTTCTCCGGGGAGTTTTCTTCCTTCCTCAGCATGTGCACACTTGTCGGCCAGGGCATAGAGCTCACTGACGTCTCTTATCTTGCACATCGCCATCTCCTCCCGCATCCTGCGGTTATGCACGTTCTGATGGAACGCGTTGATGACCGCGGCGGGGTGGACATCTGGGATGTTGCGCTGCACTTGGCTGAATCTTTGTATGTACTTGCGCAGGGGCTCTCCTTCCTTCTGGGCGAGCAGATGCAAATCACTCTCCTGGCCATGAGGCTTGTGGCCACCCGTGAAGGCGCCGACAAACTGATGGCACAGGTCCGCCCATGAGGAGATGGAGTTGTCCGGCAAGTGCATGAGCCAGGATCTGACATTGGGCTTGAGCACCAGTGGGAAGTAGTTGGCAAGGATCTTCTCGTCGCGTCCCCCAGCAGCTTGCACCGCGATGGTGTAGATGCTGAGGAACTCCGACGGATGCAACCTGCCATCATACTTCTCCGGTACATCTGGCTTGAAGTTCTTGGTACTGGGCCACTGGACTTGCCGCAGCTCACGAGTAAACGCAGGGCAACCTACCGCGTACGGCAAGTCGCCCGATTCCCCTGGCGCATGCATGTCAACAGCAGGCCCAGCGCGCTGGTTTGATTGACGCCGCGCTTCTCTTCGACGCTCGATGCGGGTACGAGCGTCTTCATGTTGTCATTCTTGAAGAACTTGGCGTTGATCGCGACGAGCTCGTGGATCTGATGACGCCGTGGAGTCGGTGTCGTGGTTGATCCGGCGAGTCGGCGATCTTGGCCTTAGGGGCGGGGAGTGCATGGCGGTTGCACCTCCACCAGCTTCGTCGCCACCAGCTCGCGCCCGGCGATCTTTCCGCGGCGGCGACGCGCTCGGCTGTTGCGGAGTGTCGCCGTTGGCGTAGCCGATGAGACTCTGAATGGTGGCCCTCCATTCGTCGATTCTGTCCGACGCCGGAGGGTAATCCAGGAGCAACTGAGCTCGCGCCAAAGCTTCTGCCGGAGTGGTGGGCGGGCATGGCGGACGTCGCGAGGAGCAGGATGTGCTCGGACTTCTAATCATGTCAGAAGGAGCCGTGTCCCGTCCAGACGACCGTACCCCGCTCGCGCCAGCACGCTGGCGTGTGTGCTGGTCTAGAGCGTCCCGAGATCCCCCAGCTTGAACTTGGCCCATCATACGAATGGCACTGCGAGTGCCATGACGCTCTTGGTCCGGCGCCTCATGAGATGGCCGCGGAACGATTGCGGACGTAGAGGCATGCGCCGCCTTGCCCTTGGACTTGGCGACACCGTGAGCTTCCTCGTCGACGTCCATTCTGTCTCCGGCGTCCATTCCACCACCTGTTTGTTCCAGTGATGGTGGAAGTGATGCGGACGGAGCTGTTGTCTCCGAAGCCTTCTTCTTCGATGGCATGTCGAAGATGATGATGATGAACTGGCTCGCGTGAACGCCGGATCGGGTTCACACAACCTCGACGCCCCCTACCTGGCGCGCCAAAGATGTTGTGGGAAACGAACACCTATGGGGCAAAGGGCCCCTTTCGGTCCGGCAGGGAGCGGAGGGCGCACGAAGAGCGGATCGAGGCGGAGCACGCGAGCGATCTTTACCCAGCTTCGGAGCTCTCCGGAGAGATAATACTCCTACTGCTGCTTTGTGGTTGTATTCTGCCCTTGCTCGAGAGCATGGGAGCCTTTTGTTTCCAATGGGTCGAACCTCGTCTGTGGTTCTCCTGGTCCGAACCCCCTCTACGTTGCGCGTGGGCCTCCTTTTATATGCAAAGAAGGGTCACCGACAGGTGGCAACACAGAGAAGGGTACAAATGTAAAAAACGAGGTGGTTGGTACAGTTATTTGTACAGTGCATCCTACCTAACCCTGACGGCAGGGGACAAGGGCATTAAATGCCCGTCTGAGTCGCCCAAACTGGGCAGAAAAGCGACCGCTAGGGGCGGCACTGCTTGCCACGATGGCCTTCTCGTCATCTCCACTTGCCACCTCGCACCGCTTGGCTACGCAACCTCCCGACACGTGCGCCCGGAATGGTCTCAGGGCGACACGCCGAAGAGGTGCGCTGGAGCGTGGGCACGGAGTGGTGGCTTCGCCGCGGCAAGCGCCTTGCCGCGGTTGTTGTCTTGTCACACCCGAAAGCTTGTTGCTCGTCGAGTCTTGCCGGGACGCGCGGCGCGTCGCGGCAAGTTCTTTGAAGTGCCCTGGTTGGCCTTCCCGGCAAGCTCCTCTTGCCGGGGCCTTGTCCTTCCCGGAAAGCTCCTCTTGCCTGAGCCTTGTCTTCTCAGTTAAAACACTTTGTTCTTGAATGGCATCACTAGGGACTACGGAGGATCTTGGCGGACACCCGGCGAGCCCTGCCGTGGGACGCTGCAACTACCCGTGCACAAGTTCGGGATACTAAGGTACCCTTACTCTAGTACACCGACAATAATAAACATTTATCATGAAATAAGGAAATAAATAATAGCTTTATTATTGCCGCTAGGGCATATTTCCTTCAGTATTTGCTTTTATCTATGTAGGTACTGTTAACAAGGTTATGCGTGGTTCTCCTACTGGATTGGTAACCTTGGTTCTTGACTGAGGGAAATACTTGTATCTACTGTACTGCTTCATCCTCTCCTCTTCGAGGAAATCCCAATGCAGCTCACAAGTAGCACTATACGCCAAAATAATCCGAGATAGTATTCATACACATATTTCAAGTTTAGAACTTGATGGACCCTCTGAAAGACTTCAAGTCTAAAGTGTAGTTATGGATCTATAGATTGACAAAGATAAAAATGTTTTATGATGCTTGACTTGTTGCAAATAGTTTATGACAAGATCAAGGAATTGATTATGACAAGATTGTCTCATCATAATAATACTTAAAGTCAATTCTGATTAAACTAGCGATTACTGAATATTTCAGTTATGAGATATGATAGATGGATGTCAAAATGATTCCCATGAGATGGAATAGGACCAAGGTTGTATATTTGATACGGACATACGGTCCAAGATAATTTTGTCGATCCAGAGGATGCTAGTAAGTGTGTAAACTTCAAGAGATTATGTAATGATCTGAAGCAAGCATAGTGGAATTGGAATCTTTGTTTTGATGAATTGATCAAATAATATGATTTCATCGATAGAAACAAAGATGCTTGTATTTACAATAAAGTAAGTAGGAGCATGATAATATTTCTAAACATTGTGTGTGCATAACACATTGTTGATTGGAAATTATATAAATTTCCTGACACGGATTAATACTTTATTGAAACTAGTTTTCAGTAAAGTACTTAGGCAATATAGTCCTTGTATTATGCATTGTAATCTATGGAGATAGTAGTGTCTAATCAGGGCTTAGCCAAAATACATACTGACAAAGTACTAAAGCAGTTTAGTAGGAAAAACGCCAAGAAGAGTTTCTTGTAAAAGTCACATGGAAGGAGTTCTTAGCAAGAATCGGTATCTTGAAATATTGATGAGTGAAATATATGATTTCAATCACACTTGTGTTAATTCCATGGCATGTAGATAACCAGATATGTCTAGTACTCCAAGTAAGTTGTGAGTAAAGTTACCAAAATGGTCAAATTGTTGATCATAAGACAAAAGTGAAAATGTCGTGTCGCATACGTAGAAATTGAAGAGATTTTTCTGAGGAGTAACATCAATACATGCTTGGTGTAAGTAGTACATCGAAAAAATTCAATCGGTGCTCCAAGAGAATTTCGATTTCAATTAAATGATTTATGGTCGCACTGTAAGTTAGAATTGGTCCAAAAAGGGTTATGGTGGTGAATTCTATAACAGAACTGAGTATATTGTCGCTTTACAAGCAAAAATAGAGGATGATGAATCAATGGTTCATTTATGAACTTGATGGTTCTATAGCTCAATCTAAGGAATCAAAGGTCCTGTCGGTGATTCAATATATACTAAGCTTGTTTCACATAAATTATGAATTCATGTGGAAGCATGATAGATGCATAGATATGCAAATTATACTCACGGATCTGAAGTTGTCAAGATCTGATAGGATGAAGGTTCTACCAAGAAAAGCATAAACAAACACCACATTGCCATTGGTGTAAAATAAAATATGCTAACTAGATTACTGACTCTAGTGCAAGTGGGAGACTATTGGCAATATGTCCTAAAAGCAATAGTATTTTTATTATTATATTTCTGTGTTCATGATTAAAGAGTTTGTATTCTATACTGTCATGGAATTAACACGGCAGATGTCCTTAGTGTCAGGACTTAGTCGCGAGGCGGAGCGCATCTATGCGGTAGCTTGGGAGGGGTTGATGGGGACGAGAGACGCAACACACAAGGCAAGAATTTAGACAGCTTCGGGCCCCGGGAAACATCATCCGGAATAGCCCAACATGATGTTTGAGGCTAGGTCTCATTATGCTCATAAGGGAGTCGCCGTAAGCCGGCTCTCCTCTTTCTGTCTAGCCCTAGATATTGTTTCTTGTTGCTTGTCCCTCTTTGGGGAGCCCTGCCCCTCCTTATATAAGTTAGAGGGGCGGGTTTACATCTGGAGTCCAAATAGGATTGGACGAGCCTATCTTCTACTACAAGCCGGATACAAGTCCGGGTCTTGATTCCTTGTAAGGGAGATATTCCTCACGCCTTTCCTCTTAAGCCGGCCTACCTTAACGTAAGCCGGCCTTCTGGGCCTTGAGCCTCCTGGGCCCCCGGGTCTTGTCGCTCCTCTGATCCGCTTGCCAGGTCACCCATAAGTCACCTGAATCGGGCGGGTCACTTAGTGAGTCGCCAAGTCCGGCCGGGTTATACTTCCGGCCGGGTTACACCGCGGGGTATATCCCCGACATTAGCCCCCAAGTTTAGCTTGGACGTATCCATGGTAAACTTATGCTGCAAAATAAACACAAGAACAAATTTGACAGGTTGTGCTCCGGGTTAAGAATTCTTGTAAACCGGCACCTGAACATCCTTAAGTCCTTGTCACTTCCTTTTTCTAGAAAATCCGGGTCAATAGACCAGCTTCACAATCAATTTTCTTGTAAAAGAAATATTGTAAACAAATAATCCATTTGAGTCGGCTTCCACGGCGCCGGGTTAAATAATTTTGGTCTGCAAATACTCATCTGATATTCAGCCGGCTTGAAGATGTAAAACTTGCCGGTTTATCATTACCAAAAACTGCCAGATTATAAAACAGACTATGACGGGTCATAATTGTTGTTGACACCGGTTTATGTAATTGATCCTCCTGATTTGCTCAAAACTGATAATTTGAAAATTTTCTCCCTTATATTCATATTACCTGTAGCCCCCAAGTCTTGAGCAGAACAAAGTGATGGTTTAAGACTTGCTCCAATAAATGTTGCAACCTTGAAGAAATGTGGTTTATTCATCTCAATCATATAAGCTGAATATTCCACACATGTAGCCCCCAAGTGTCGGGCTGTCATGCTTGCAGCAACCTGGGACTTGTAATTGCTTTATGCTCATGAAAACTTCAACCAATGTAGCCCCCAAGGGCCGGGTCATTATGCAAATAATGAACAGGGACTTTGTAGATATAACCATATAAATTTGAACAGCAATGTGTAGCCCCCAAGGGCCGGCTTAGTAAGATAATACTGATCTGGGACTTTGTATATAATTGATAATAACATCATATAATATAGTCTCCACCGTGGGGCTTGAACCCACGTCCACAAGGTTAAGAGCCTTGTACTTCACCAACTAAATAGTGGACCGTTCAATATAATGGATTAATGCTTGTGTACCTTGAATTTTTGACAGGAGCAATTGGTAGCCCCCAATGGCCGGCTCATTACAATGGGATGAGTCGGGTCTTCAATAAGTTGATCAAAAAATGACTTTACATTAGCCCCCAAGTGCCATGGTGTATGCTGGCAGTGACATGGGACTTGCCTATTTGATATAATCCCAATCTGAATAATATAGCCCCCAAGTGCTGGGTCGTAAGCCTGCAGCGACTCGGGACTATTCCTTCCATTGTAGAATAAATCATATCCATTGATAAAAATAATAGCGGTTGTGCTAAAGCGACTTTGAAAACCTCAATCATAGCACTGGTTATTGATAATCACAATAAAAATCCAGCCATGTTGGCTATTCGAGATTTAAATAATATAATCCGGTATGAAAACCTCAATCATTCAATATCATCATGAAAATCCAGTCAGTTTTGGCTATTAAAGATTTGAATACCTCATCGGTTGACAAGTAAATCCGGAGTTTAAATACTCGGTGGCTCTTGGCCGATGGCGATTTAATACGCCTCCATTGTAAGCCGGAATTTTTATAACCCGGCGGCTTATAGCCTTTGAGAAAAATCCAGAACGGATCATCATTTTGAAGCATCAACTTTGGTAATGAGCTTGAACTTAATCATTTACATGTCATATTTCTGCAAATCCTGCAAAGAGTTTAAACAGCATATGCCCTGGCGACTTATCGTCAAAAACCAGGGCGGGTAATCACCCAAATGTAGTCTTATCCTGTACACAAGTAGATCACAAGATCCCTATGATCCTTTGAATGATACCGCCGGTTTATGTGACCCGGACAGTGAAGTTAATAACTCAACTCTGTAAGAGCCGGCACATATGATATTTGTGACAACTCAAATACTTGCGATTGTATAAAGCTGTAGAAGAAACAGACAAAATTTTGAGGCTTCTGATTCGAATACGATCAGTAAACCGTTCCAAAGGGGTTAAGCTAAGATTCGAATACGATCATATAGCCCCCGGTGGCTTTGGCGATGTCGATCAAGTGGGTATCGACAGCTATGTTCTCTTTGGTTCGAATACGACCTATGTTTGAACAGGAAGCCCCCAAGTGACCATAAGAGTTGTTTAATGACGTTGGTTCGAATATGACCCACGTCAGACCCAAAGGGGTTAAGCTATGATTCAGATATGATCAAGAAGCCCCCTAGTGGATTTGGAAGTATGCCGATCAAGAGGGTATCGACAGCTATGTTCTCTTTGGTTCGAATACGACCTATGTTTGAACAGGAAGCCCCCAAGTGATCATATAAGTTTTGGCATTGCGCCAATCAAGAGGGTACTGATAGCTATGCTCGATGAGCAAGAAGCCCCCAAGTGATCATAATAAGATAAGCCATAAGGTAGGATACCCAAGTTTGAACCGCGCATCATGGCAGCAAGTTCTTTTGGCAACCTTTAATAATTTCTGAGAACTCGAACTTGCGAGAGATTAATGCTTTTTGAACCGGAACTTTAAACCGGATTTGAAAGCTTTAAAAATTTGTGAAGGACAAATTTACCTTGAACCGGATTCGAGAGCTTCAAAAATTTGTGAGGAACAAATTTACTCTGGGTCGGCTTTTGAACCGGATTTAAGAGCTTCAGTGCTTTGTGGGAGAAAGATGTCTCTTGAACCGGATTTTAAACCAGAGTCCTTATTTTGAGCCAGAAATCTTCTGACAGCTTTTAAATTTTCATCGATCTAGCAGTAATCTCCGGGGCCCAGGTTATTTTCCCTTTAATGACCTGGAGTTCTTGAATTAATTGAAACCGACTAATTTTGCCGAGTCATATCATTGTAGCCCCGAGTCTTAAGACGACTTGAGGAGTTGGCTTGAGATTCTCCATAATTAACCGTGATATAGACCAGTTTGAATCCTGCATGGGACAACTTGCAAACCAAAGTAATTGCTCTTTTGAAGAAAATAATATGTAATATAAAATATATTGGATGGATTTTACCTGATATGTTAGGCTAGTGATTATCCACAGAAGGTTGAGGTGATTGCGGCGGGTTATAAATGATCCCGTATGAACCGTGTCAGCAACTCGGCCAATGGTTCCTTCCAACTGGCTGTTTGAAGTTAACCAAATCATAGTGCCGGCGACTTGTGCACCTATCCATTGAGCCATCCAGTGCAGACGGTGGTTGATAATATATGATAATTCGCCTCCAATTTGTTGGAAGAGAAAACCGGGCTTCCCAAGTAGTGACTTGCTCATACTTAATAAACAGCTCATCCAGACAAGTGCGGCTCGGTGTGTCGATATAGACCAGGCCGCGAGAGACGGACGGTAAAGACGATCGTAACATCAGAGGCGGCATAGACAGATGAACCGGTCGTGGCGTTGTAAGCCAGTGCACACGGGCAAGTTGTCCTCCTTGTTGTAAGCCGGCATGGTCGCGAGAAACGGTCACGACGTTGTAAGCCGGTGCGGGAGTCTGTTGAGTAACGACGACCACCTGTGCCAAAAGATGTTGGCGTGCCTCCATCTCCGCGGTATAATATCACTTTTTGTCATAAATAATTTCCCTGCATCAACAACATTGCAGACCAAAACAGAGATAAACTGCTCTTTGACAAAAAATAATATGTACCAATAAAATATATTTTAGATGGATATCACCTGATGTGCCAGGCCGGAAATAATCCGCCATGAATTGATGATCGTTAGGTGAAGTTGAAGTCGCTCACGGGTGAACCGGCCACATCGTGGTAAACCGATGCGGACGGGTGAGTCGGCCACGACGTTTGTAAGCTGGTGCAGACAGCGAGTCGGCCACAACGCATGTAAGCTAGCGCGGACACGTGAACCGCCACGAGGGCAGATGAGCGAGTCGTCCGTGGCGTTGTAAGTGGGCGCGGACGGTAAGCCGGCCACAACATTGTAAGCCGGTGCGGGAGTCTATTGAGTAAGGACAACCACATGTGCCGAATAATGTTGGCACGCCTTCATCTCCGTGGTATAATGCCACCTTGTAATGGATAATTCTCCTACGCACAAAAAATATTGCAGGATAGAGTAATTGTTCTTAAACAATTTAATACGTGTTGATAAAATATATAGAACAGATAGCAGCTGGTGATTTGTTCGGACAACCTTTGATCCGTATATAGAGTGTGTAGATGACTTCTGAGAATCTTTGACCATTATAATCCAACAAGAGGCCCTTCTGAACCATCCATTAAAAAACGCACGGACGGCTGTTTGACTGGTATTTTTTTTTGCCGTGAGAGGAGTTCCCTTCCTCAAAAAGAGACATATTGTTGTGTGCTGCTGTGGTTTTCAACTGCTTGACAGTAGCAGGCCATTAAAGTCATGTAGTAGTAGTAGAAAATCAGCACGCACAGCCTTTGCCTTCTCGTCAAGCTGTTGTCCCTCCTATAAACAAAAACGGGCCATAATCTCAAAGGCAAAGCAGGGCCGGTGAGTGAGGAGGTGAGGCTGTAGCGGTAATTTTAAAGGGACTGCGACCACGCAACAGATGCAACAGCGAGGCTCGTCGGCTAATGGCACAGCCGTGACCGCAACAGCGGCGACCTGGCGATGCAGCGCGACAGCGGCGAGGGTCGTAGTCACAGCTCAAAGGCGGCTTGCGGCGCGGCCGGCTCAAGGCGACCCAGGGCAGCTTCAGCGCCTAGCAGCAGCGGAGACTTGGTGTTTAAAACGGGGCGATCCGGCGACTTGGCCAGGCAATAACAGCAACTATTCTGGGCGGCTCTTGGCGGAGACATCGCTCGAACGGCGACTCAGAAACAGCAAGGCAGGTTCAATCCGGCGGCACAGACCAGCGAATGCGGCCACTTGGACGGGGCAGTGGTGATGGTGGTTTAGAGGCAAGGCCACGGAGAAGCGGAGGCAGCATGACGAGACCCGGGCGACTCGATGGCGTAAGTGACAGCAGCGGGTCAAGGCCGCAGCGGCGTGGCAGCTCAAGGCGGGTCGGGACGCAGCTGCGGGGGCGACGCCGGTGCAGGCAGCAGAGGCGGGCAGCCGGCTCACAGCCAGGGGAAGCCCGAGGCCTGCTCCAGCAGGTGCCGCGACGACTCTTAGTCACTGGGGGAGGCTGAAACGAGGTTACGGCGGCTCGGCGCCGCTTGCCGCTGCGGAGGCCCGTGACGAAGCAGAGCAAGGTGGCTCGCAGCTGACTCTGGACATCTCTCAGTCACCGGGGCGAAGGCGAAATCCGGCGGGCTGAAGAAGTGGATCCGCGAGGCGGAACGAGGTAAATCTGAATCACGGCTCGCTCCGTTTCCGGGTCGTGGGCATCTCCCCCCTTTTTTATGGTAATTTTCCCCTAATGGACTTGAGTGCCCTGTTGATTCCGTGAGATGACTTGTCTTCATCTTGGTCTCCGTCCAGCACATGACAAGCACTAGTTGTATTAGTACTTTGATTTAAGAAGCGATTTAGATCCTCACGTGAGGACGTGGTAGCTGGGAGCGACTCGCAATTTTACCACTTGCCAGGCGCACAGTACGCTTCAAAAATTCCTCTTGTCCTTTTGTCGGTCTTGGTAATCTGATTCTTGCGCTGATCGATCTCAGACACGTCCTCGACTTGCAACAGAGGCGATGCACCCGATGCAAACTAATTTTCCCTTGACCAGGCGGCAGCTCGTGACGCAACACAAGAGGGGTCAGCGGGTCGCTCAGTGGTAGCTTGAATAATTGCCTCCAGATTCGAGGAATCACCGGTCACGTTCATCCATGCATAACCCTAATTTCTCTTGACCTCAAATCTTAAAAAATACAAATCCAAACCGATGAATTTGAAGCTGACGTAGATCCTTTCAAATCAGATCCTCTTCATTGAAAAATTATGAACTTCTCGATCCCTGTGAGAGATCCCTCCAAGAACTCAACACCACCATGCGCAAGCCCCACGGTGGGTGCCAACTGTCATGGAATTAACACGGCAGATGTCCTCAGCGTCAGGACTTAGTCGCGAGGCGGAACGCATCTATGCGGTAGCTTGAGAGGGGTTGATCGGGACGAGAGACGCAACATGCAAGGCAAGAATTTAGATAGCTTCGGGCCCCGGGAAACATCATCCGGAATAGCCCTACATGTTGTTTGAGGCTAGGTCTCATTATGCTCATAAGGGAGTCGCCGTAAGCCGGCTCTCCTCTTTCTGTCTAGCCCTAGATATTGTTTCTTGTTGCTTGTCCCTCTTTGGGGAGCCCTGCCCCTCCTTATATAAGTTAGAGGGGCGGGTTTACATGTGGAGTCCAAATAGGATTGGACGAGCCTATCTTCTACTACAAGCCGGATACAAGTCCGGGTCTTGATTCCTTGTAAGGGAGATATTCCTCACGCCTTTCCTCTTAAGCCGGCCTACCATAACGTAAGCCGGCATTCTGGGCCTTGAGCCTCCTGGGCCCCCGGGTCTTGTCGCTCCTCTGATCCGCTTGCCAGGTCACCCATAAGTCACCTGAATCGGGCGGGTCACTTAGTGAGTCGCCAAGTCCGGCCGGGTTATACTTCCGGTCGGGTTACACCGCGGGGCATATCCCCAACATATACTATAACTGCTATGATCCTGGAATATGGGATTCAGTGGAAAACTCATATGCACGTGTGGAATGATAAAAGGTTAAAAAAAGTTTCCTAGTCTTGCCTCTAGGACTATCTCAAGTGTTATTGGTGATCATGTTTTTCGGATCTTAGGATATCGTTAAGTGTAATGGTAGTCCTAAAACAACATTGTGATTATGACATTGGAAGAACAGTCATATTGAATGGACCCAAACTTGTATGTTATGAATTGAGTTAATATCGTATGTAATAAATTGTAGAGAGTATCGTAGTCACTTCTTACCGTACGGTCGGCTTTGGAGTTTCTCAAATATCACCAGTAACGCGGTGCTCATAATGACAACTTACAGGTTCATTGGAAAGTTTGACAAGGGACTAGATAGCTCGAGAGTGGGATTTGCTCCCCCGACGATGGAGAGATATTCTTAGGGCATTCTCGGTGTGACAGCATCCATCATCGTCTGGCCAGACATAGGTGACTTCTTCACGGGGATGCCGGAACACAATAATGAGAAAGAAGAACAAAATGAGTAAGGAGGATAACGGTATAGTGAGAATGTGATGACCTGGGAGGATACCAGCGCATCCTGGGTTTTGTGAAGTATCACGAAGCGAAGGAAACATCACATGATAGCCAAAGTTTCACTCAAATATCATTCATGTTCTCGTAGGGATTGATATGGACGTCCACGGTTCCGCTGTCGGACATTGAACGAAGGGGTTTCGTTCATGTATGTGAGTTACTGAACCTACAGGGTTCACAAGCTTAAGGCAATCATGATTTGATGAGTGTTAGTAGGACGGGAGTGATGATAACATATTTGTGTAATTGTTTCATTAATATTCGGAATAGTTCCGAGAGGATCCAGAAGCATTTCGGGGTCACCGGAAGGGTTTCAGAGAGTATCGGGTAATACCAGGTATTACCGAAAATAATATATAGGTGGAAAATGTTTCCGGGGATATTAAATTATATATAAAAGGGTCTGGTATTTATTAGAAGTCTTCTATATTTAATTTAATACAAACCGGCCTTAAAAAGCCAAACCGGAGAAGAAAACTTGGGCCAACTTGGCCCAAGTGGAGGACCCCCCCCCCCCCCTTATGGATGGAGGAGGCCGAATTGGAATAGGGAGGAGTTGGACTCCTCCCCTATGGACGGCGCCCCAAGGACGCTCCTTCCCTCCTTGGTGGCTGCCCTCTCCATCTCCTCTAACCTATATATACTAGGGGTTTTGCTCTATTGAGACACAAGTTTGGAGCCTCCTCTAGTCCCTCTAGTTCTAGTTCTAGTCGATCCTACTTGATCTTAGAGCTAGACAAATCCTCTAATCCTCATAATTATAAGTCGATTGTTGTTCTAATCTCCTCCCTCTAATTCTTCAGTGATGATTAGTTCTGGACGGTGAAGTGCTGCCGGATCATGAAGGCTGCACGCTTGCAACCAACTAGAGAGGCCGTGATTTCAGTCTTTTGTTCGAGGGACTATTCGTGGGTGGTTCGCGGGATCGTTCATAGACGGTTCGAGGGACTCCAAGTACGACCTACATCGACACGTTCTTCTTCCGCTGCAACTCGGTGACGATAGCGATCATGATCTCAACCCGTTATGCATCTTCATATTTATCTTGGGTGTGCATATGTGCGATTTTTTCTATTTTCTACTAAGTTTCCCAATAGTACCTGCCACATCCTCCTTAGGGGTGTCGTCTTGGATTCCTCATCTTTGTTAAACCTTGGTGGCTATTGTTTTCCTATGATTTCATCATCGGCTAGGCAGGTGCACGGCCTCGGGGTCGACAAGGAAGTCGGAGTGATGGCTCCAAGGAGAACCTTAGTGTTGTAGAGTGTCAAATCTGGTCGCGTGGGTGGCAGAGTCGTTAGCTCGTGTGAACACGATCTTGGGGTCGGTGGGGAAGTTGGAGTGGCGGCTTTGAAGAGTAGTTATGTGTTGTGAGCGTCTGATTTGGTCGCATGGGCAGGAGAGTTGTCAACTTGTGTGGAGCGTGGCCTCAGGGCCGGTGTGTGTGTGTTTGTCGAGGTCTATAAGTCGTAGTGGCGGCTCCGGGTCGGGTGTTTGGGTGTCTACTCTGGTTTCTTGGGCGATAGAGTCGTCGACTCATTTGGTCACCAGTTTCGGGGCTGGTGTGTGTTCGTTGTATAGGTTTTCGGACAGTTTTCCTTATAAACTAACCAATTCTCTTCATCTTAATGAAAAGGCGGAGCTCTTGTTAGTTGCTCAAAAGGAAATGAAGGAGAAGAAAAAACAACAACCATATTGTTATCTCTCGAACATTATAAGACTAAATCGACATTGAAGTTTGTTCGATTGCACCATGTAACAAAAATCTGAGAGGCCCAAGTCAAGGGGAAAACTCTTTCAGAATATATGTAACATCCCAATTTTCAATTTGGATGTTATACATAGATCATCATATGCATATCACATTTTATTTGCATTTGGTTGAGATCCTCGGAATCTTCAGCAACTCAAGGACCCAAGGAGAGAGTTGGAGATTTCATAAAATTTTCATATTTGAATTTATTTCAAATTTGAAAAGAGGATCAATTTGATTTTAATAATTTCTCTCCAATTATTTTTCAACAATAAAAATAAATGAGAGAAGATAATATGACTTCTTCAAAACAGAGGAGAAATATTGGAGAAGAAATGTTGAAATCAAATAACTATTTTATTTGTATTTTAGTTGCAGTTTTATTTGAATTAGAGAAAAACATGCATTTTTAAAAAAATTGCATTTAGTCCAGAAAAATGTTCATCTTGTCCCAAATATTAGTTTTGGACGGTGAAAATTGTTTCTAGAATTTTTAGAATTTTATTAATAATTTATTAGGATTTTCTTCGCGGAAATTGTTTTAAAAAAAATCTTCCTGGGCCGGCCCAGCCGAGCCGGGCCACCTACCCAGCGCCGCGCCGCCGCCTTCCTCCCGCTCGAGAGTCTCGGCCGCCGCTGCGGTGGAGTCCAGCTCGGACTCCACCATCGCCCGACGCCGCCCCCTCCCCAAGAGAGCCCCCCGGCCCTTTATAAGGAGCCGACCCCGGCCCCCTTCCACCTCGTCAGCCACCACCGCCTGCGCCACCGCTGCCGCTTTTGCTCGTCGTCGCCTGCCGCTAGCTGCTGCCACCCCGCGTCGCCGCCGTCGCCCCGAGTCGTCGCCGCCGCCCGCCGCCGCCGCCGCCCGCCCAGTCGGATTCTTCCGCCACCCGATGCCAAACCCGCCGGATCTCGTCGACGCCAGTTGACCGGTATAAGCCGCCGGTCTTTTCTCGGTTTAGTTCGATTTCTTTAGTTTTGGTTTATTAGGTTTAGATTGTTTTTTTTTATTTTAGTTCGTTAGTTAGCGAACGTTCACCCGTTAGTTTCTTATAGTGAACGAATTCGTTCGTTACGATCAGTTAGCCAACGTTCGTTCTGTAGATTTTTCCTTTTAGTTTTATTTTTCGGTTAGGGACCTATCCGCGAATAGTTTCTCGTGATCTAGCCCCTGATCTTAAAACTAGCGTAACTTTTAGCTTGTTTATCCAAATTAGATGAAACCAACGCCTAAATCTTCGTAAATATCTCTTCTTTATAGTAAACCAACTTGAACATGATTTTTAAAAATTAAAATTTGAGTTTAGTTCAGATTAGTTTTCGATCTTGTTTTGTTTGTATCTTGAGTTTCGTAGCTCCATTTGAGTTGTTTGTTTTTGCAAATCGTAGCTAATCACATGTACCTGCTGTTAAGATCTAATCCACATGAAAATAATGCTGTTAGGTTTTGTTTTCTATTTAGTTTAGTCGTTTGCTCGTTTCGAGTTTGATTTGGATCTTTTCTCGATTTATCTTTGTTTCGTTTGAGTGATTGCTTATGTATGCTACTGTTTGTCTATGCTAAATTATCCTGAGTGCGAAGCTTGTTACTACGAATCCCTAGAGTTTGCAGCTTGTTAGCAAGTCAAGTTACACTTCGATCATACTCTTCTATACCCAGTTTTTACTATGCATTAGTTGTGCCCCTCAAATATTTGCATGAGTAGGATTGAGACATGTGGTTTGGTTGTAGTATTATGAGGTAGGAACCTAATACCTTTTGATCATCCCGGGAATATACATTATGCTCTATTATTGCTTAGCCATGCTCGTAGATGGGGATTGGATCGCGATATACGTGGAAGTTATGAGAGTTATTAATCTTGGATAACATTAAGGTGACAAATTTAATACACATCTGGGTGGATTGGTTGGGGCACCTGGAGAATCCAGTGTTTGTCCATTTGGGAAATCCCGGAGTACCCGTGTGATTTTTCCTTGGTTCGCCACCCAAGCTCAAAGGGATCATATGATATTTCATGCCTAGAAACTTCCGTGTGCAGCCACAAGCCATTATGGGCTCTGGCATAGTTGAGTAAGTTGTGTGAGTTCTCGAAGAGGTGGACTAGTAGATGTAGGGGAAAGTAGGTGTACCGGTCTACTCGGAGTAGAGAGTTAATGCTTCAGAAAGACTATGTCTCGATCTTCCGATCATGGATGCGGTCGAGTCTTGTGGGGAAAAGTGTGCAAACCTCTGCAGAGTGTATAAACTAATCATGGTTAGCCATGTCCCTGGTTATGGACATCTTGGGTATCTGGAATTGGATATTATTGTTGATCTCATCACTACTTAATTAATTGAATTGGTTTTAATGATGATACTTGTTTAATTAGGATTTGAGTTGGAGGAACCTTCTCAAATATTGGTACAACTTGGGAGTAGTAAATAAAATTTATTCCTTTGTTGTAGGAAAAAATTAGCTTTATGCAAAATCTTAAACTTAGAGCCTCCACCAGCCAAATATTGCATGTACATATAGTTCTTGCATTCATTTCTTTACAGTGTAACTCTGCCAGCATATTCAATGTGCTGACCTACACGACTGCAACGTCTCATGTTGCAGACTACTCAGACGACGTATAAGGTGCGATAGGTCGTTGTCGTGCACTCAGCTATGCTGTCGGAGTTGATGGACTCATTTACCTTCGAAGCTTCCGCGGTTATTTAGTTTAGATGGCCTTCAGCCATATTATTTTTATGTAATCATACTCTTTATGAGGACTCGATGTAATAAGTGTGTGATTGAACTCTGTTATAATTCCTCAAGTACTGGGTGTGTCAGCATTACCGATCCAGGGTTGACACTTAAGCACAGGGACTTCGGTCCATTGAAATCGTGGTCGCTACAATATAGTGAAACCCAATCCTCATAAAAATACCAACAAGATCCAATTATACCAAAATAAGATTACTTATTGTACTACAAGGATCAGATTAGCAAGCGTGTGACGTCAAGTTGTTGCATTCTAATAATTTTGTGGCAAAAATAAACCATTTTACCGGTTGTCCCCGTAGGGACACAACTAATCCATTTGATTTGTGTAGTTGTACACATGTTTTAGGGACTGTCTATCCCTCACATGCCTAAAACTTCTTCTGTATCAGTCACTTTTACTCCGATCCATCGGATCACTGATGAACGTCCAGATCTCCTTCTTCCTTCTTTAACCGTCGATGGTCATCTTCTTTCCCGATCCTGCAGCCCCCTCTGACCCAGCCCTAACCGTCTGCCACCGCCTCCCGCGGCCGGCGGCTATCGCAGCCTTGCCATCTCACCTTTCCCCCCCCCCCCCTGTCGGTGTCAAAACCGACGGATCTCGGGTAGGGGGTCTCGAACTGTGCGTCTAAGGCTAATGGTAACAGGAGACTGGGGACACGATGTTTACCCAGATTCGGGCCCTCTCGATGGAGGTAATACCCTACTTCCTGCTTGATTGATCTTGATGATATGAGTATTACAAGAGTTGATCTACCACGAGATCAGAGAGGCTAAACCCTAGAAGCTAGCCTATGGTATGATTGTTGTTGTTGTGTCCTACGGACTAAACCCTCCGGTTTATATAGACACCGGAGGGGGCTAGGGTTACACAGAGTCGGTTACAGAGAAGGAGATCTACATCCGAATCGCCAAGCTTGCCTTCCACGCCAAGGAAAGTCTCATCCGGACACGGGGCGAAGTCTTCAATTTTGTATCTTCATAGTCCAACAGTCCGGCCAAAGTATATAGTCCGGCTGTCCGGATACCCCCTTATCCAGGACTCCCTCACCCCCACCGCCCCCTCCATCCCTCTAAGTCCCGCCTCATCGTTGAAGAATTCCGGCAATCCCCTGCACCTCACCCCTAAGATAGATAGTGGGGCCGCCTCTTCTCCGGCGAGATTTGATCTTATCCGGCGAGCTTGGGATGAACGAGGAAAAGTGACTGACACGAAGGAAATTTTCAGGCACCTGAAATATAGCAAAACCACATGTTTTATGATCATTTGTTTGAAATGCAAACGAAATCATGAATTTCTATGTAATTCTAGTGGTCTCATGTCAAGATCTTTTAACCCGCCGGTGACCCCCAAAATGGCAACCTAAAAAAACAGAAATGCTGGTTTTAAATATTCTAAAACATAAAAAATCTAAAACTATTCTGCCAATCTGGTCAAACAGAAACGTGCTCTTATTCTTGGGCTCTATCTGCGTGCCAGTTGTTGCTAGCATGCTCGGAAAATCGCCGTGGTTCAGGCCAAGTGGCCACAGTGGCAAAGAGCGGAGGTGTAGCCTAGGCAAGCGAGGCCAAAAGCCGAGAGGAGGATCCGAGAGCAAATACCACATATTCAGGGGAGCAAAGCTGCTAGACACCTGCAACCATCCATGATCCATCTACTCTACTCTGCTCCCCTCCTCTCCTTATCTGCTACAGCAACTATATATTTCCCCCGAGGCAATTTCGGCGTGCTTTACTTACCAGCGGCCTGTTTTTCCCTCCCCCTGACACAAAAAGGCAAAATCTATTTTTGTTAATTAGGAAAAAGAAAGAGCGCGTGTGAACTGGCGAGGGTGGGAAAAAAGGGGGATATATTGGAGGCTGTAGGCAGGAAACTATGGGAGCTGGGTAGGAGTAGCTCAAAAATCTGTGAATTCGTTTCTTCTGTCCCTCTCTTGTGATCTTCTCCGTCTGTAGCGCTGGAGTGAGCTCGTGATGTCTCCATTTTAGGACGGAGGAGTGTGCAAGTGTGCTTCTTCTTCTTAGTATTATTATCATTTCTTTTCTGTTTGCACCCCAGATATTTCCTTTTGCTGCAACTGTTGAGCTCCAAATCTGCCGTGGTTCATTTCGTCTTTGATTCCGGAGGGAGAAGGGGATCTGCCATTTCTGTGCTCGGTTCACCAATTTCTTGCTCAAACTACTCCTCTTGAGATTTTACCGTTCCCCTTTTCAGTTTCTTGGAGGTAATTTCTTGTGCTGTAAAACTCTGGTTTGCCGCTAGAAAGATCTCGTGTTTGACCGGAGACGGGTTTATGGGTTTTCGCAGCTTCCTAATCCCTAGTCCTAACTTCGCTTGAGCGCTCGTGAGCTCTTAGTTAGCGGTGTGAAAATCGCGGCGTCGAGTGTTCTCGTGCAAGAATCGGTTGCTGCTGCTGCTAGCCATGGAGGTGAGGTCCGAGCAAGGCTAATGGCGGGAAGGGATCTGTTCGGCTTGCCCAAGAGCCAGCCGGCGCCGGCGCCAGCAGCTCCGGCAGCGCCGCCGTCCTCGGCAGCCATGCAGAGCGTGCGCATGGCGTACACCGCGGACGGCACACCCGTGTTTGCCCCGGTGAGCTCTGCGGTCGCGCCGCCGGGTTACCAACCGGCAGGGTCTGCAGCACCAGCGCATGGCTCTAGCATGTCCGCTGCTCGGGCCGCCGGAGGAAATGGCGTCGCTGCGCCGCCGGGCATGGGTGAACCGTCGGCGAAGAAGAAGCGCGGGCGGCCAAGGAAGTACGGGCCCGACGCGGCCATGTCTCTGGCACTGGTGACTGTGCCGACGGCTGCAGGCTCGACAGGTGTGACACAGGGTGCTTCTGGGCGGCCGTTCTCACCCACGCTGCCGGGAAACTTCGTGCCGTCGGCGTCGCCGGATGGAGGGAAGAAACGCGGCCGGCCCAAGGGATCTACCAACAAGCCCCGCGTGGATGGTGCCGGTAACATCTCGATTCCCTATTAATATTCTGTGTTGAACACTATTTGCATTTTCAAGATTTTAGGTCCAAGAATAGTGATAACTGAAGCTCATCATTTTGTGTGTGTATGGATTTATGGTAGAATATGAGTACAGGTTTCTCTTTGAACTGGGTTAAGTGTGCTATTTGTCTATGGTCAGAGGCTAAATGAGATATATTGCACACTCTACACTGTCAGAATTAAAGGGTGAACTGCTAGGGAGATTTAGCAATCTAGCACTCCCTTGTTGTTTTACTTTGATTGATTCGAAATTGAGAATATTGGTAAGGCAGGTTTACCTAAAGCATTTACAGTGATCTCTCTCAAAAAAAAAAGCATTTACAGTGATTCACGTATTGATGCATTTCTGAGATGTTTAATTTGATGCTGTTTTTCTCCTTGAATTATGGACCATACAATTTTTTTGTTTGAAGTGTCCTGTTTGCATATTTTTATTATATTAATGTGACACTGATGTTTGTTGACTTTGCATCTGTGAAGTTCTTCTTTGCATAGTTAGTCCTAAGTTTAAGCTATTTTGCAGGGCCGGCAGGAGTTGGATTCACACCTCATGTTCTTACAGTTCAAGCTGGAGAGGTATAACAATATTTGAACTTCCATGCTATACTCAATGATGTTTGAAGCATGAACTACTTTTAATCGGTTAATCTTATCCCATGCATCAAGATAATATGCTGCTGATGGTTATGTGCAATTTTTCTAGTTTACCCTCCCAATTCTGACCCTACAAATCTCAATCAACCTTCATATCCGATATCCTAGAGCACAAAATCCAGTCTGCATTAAGCCAATGTTATTTTGGCCAGGATTTCATGTTGTGCTTTAGAAGATTTATAATTTGATCATAATTTTTATTTATTTTACTTATTGATGCTTTGCGGGTTTGTGCCTCCTTTTTGTTTTTTTTTATGCTTTGCTATACATATTTTACCCTGCTGCATAACTTGGATGCTACATCGCCTTCCTCTAGAAAGTGTTAAGCTGGCGAGTTCTGTAGGTATCAGCACAGCTTTCCTCTAACTAACAAAGAATATATTGAACTCTGTTTTTCAGGATGTATCGTCAAAGATTATGTCATTTTCTCAGAATGGAACTCGTGCAGTTTGTGTTCTCTCAGCAAATGGTTCCATATCAAATGTAACACTTCGTCAAACTGGTACATCAGGTGGAACTGTAACATATGAGGTTTGTACTTTTAACCAGTTTGAAGTAGTTCAATCTGAATTAGTTACCAGGTTGTGGGCTGTTTGCAATAAAGCACGTAAGATGTTGTCATGAGGCAACGAGCAGTGCAAATTCCTGCATGGTTGTGGGGTTCAGTGTCCATGTACAATATACAATATGTCACTCACCAATGCTGATTATTTTTTGTTTCCTCCACAGGGCCGATTTGAGATACTGTCACTCTCCGGGTCGATCTTTGTAACGGACAACGGAGGCCAGCGTACCCGAACAGGGGGCCTCAGCGTTTCGTTGGCTGGTCCTGACGGTCGTCTCTTGGGTGGAGGGGTCGCAGGACTTCTCATAGCAGCTTCTCCAATCCAGGTATTGTTTTCTACCCCGCAATTTTTCATGTGCTAACAAAAGGAAAGTGCCAATGACATGAGATGCTCTAACTCTGTGCATATTTTCTCCTCACTGGATTTCAGCAAACGAGAATCATATCATTTACCAGTATTACTCGTGTTGTATGCAGATAGTAGTGGGAAGCTTCAATGCTGGTGGGAAAAAAGAGCCGAAGCCACAGGCTCCTCCTGAGCCCGTACCACTGAAGGTCGTTCCAAGCACTGGGATGGCGGCCAACAGCCCCCCTTCAAGAGGCACATTGAGCGAATCGTCTGGTGGCACCGCAAGCCCAAGACATCAAGGCTACGCCTCCAACAACAATAACCAGCCGCCGATCTTGTCCAGCATGCCCTGGAAATAAACTCAGCATCCTTGACCGAATTCGGACATCGATAGACTGTTGGTGAACTGCCTCCCTGGCAGGAAGTAGAAATGTCACTTCTGTCTAACTAGCTCCCATTTAGTCGTATAAATCAGAAGTTTAATTAGGGAGCATTGTAGCTGGTATAAGTGGTAACTGCAGCTGCTGTGTAGGTCGTCTCAGCTTGAATTTCTGTGCCACTTAGTTGTTTATTGTTGTCTTGAGATGATGTATTTAGGTATGATCTTGTGACCCTATGAGGCGCTATGGAATAATCATGTTCTTATGTTCAGTCAATTTATGTAATTTTCATGTATGTCCTGCAAAAATTGTTTTGCCGGCTCACTTACCTGATTTGTTCAATGCCCCAAAAGCGATACAAGAATTTGACCAAGACGCAAGACAAAACTTGTGCCAAAACATAAGGTTACAAGCATATATAAGATCAACACAGCAATTGGCATTCTGTGGAACAAACGTTCTTTACAGCAGTATGCTACGTATAACCATTGGCTTCGGCGGGAGGCCACTATATTGCAACTCCAAACATTCTTTACAGCAGTATTCTAACCATTGGCTTCGGCAGCCACTATATTGCAGTTCCAGTTAGTTAAAGCCAACAATGACAGGTCGCCCTTCGAGCAACTCTGGCAGAATCACTAAAATCTCATCTCCATATTCGCTGAAAGGGCGACGTGTCAAAATTTATGGAGCCTAAAACAGGTGACTGAAACTCAGATTCGCTATAATATTGGGCTGCATATTGTATCTACCGTTTGGGACCCACCTGTCATTGGGAGAGACATATTCACCTTCTCCAAAACTCCCGACGTCTCTCTCTGCTCAAGTTCACCCTGATTCCTCTCTCCCACTCCCCGATCTCGAGTGTGGTGGCCGCTCTCTGCTCCATCCCCTACCCGTCGACTCCTCCCTCCCGCTCGGGCTCTACTGCCGACGCAGTGAGGCGCAACTCCACGAGGCCAACAATGGTGGGGACGTCGAGCTCGCTAACCGCAGCAAAATGAAGGGGAGCGCGTAGGCAACGTCAAAGATAGGGCCACGAGGTTGAGCAGCAATGTGGGATGGGTAGCAGCAATGGAATTGCACGTGCAGCGTCAAGGCGGGCTCAAGCCGGAGGTGGAACTTCCCTCCCGCCAGAAATCCCAGCGTCAAGGCGGGCTCAAGCCGGAGGAGGAACTTCCCTCCCGCCAGAAATCCCATGGATGAACACCCTCCGAAATCTTCCCCTGCCTCCAAATACACAGGCTGGAGGGGAGAATATGGAGTGCCTTCCGAATTTTTTGTTGAATAGCGATCCATATGACGGTTATTATGGAGGGAAAGGGTATACAGCCATTCGGCTAGAGTTGGTCGGCCAACCAAGATAATTTTGAAAGATTATACTATTCCAACAAAAATAATCTTGATTGAATTTGATTCTCAGTCCTTGGACGTTACACTCTTCTACATAACCAAGTGTCCGGATTTCCTGGTAAATATGAGGCCTGCACTATATCATCAAACGTTCAAAGCCATGATCTCATGCATGGGAGTGATCAGAAACATCAGTGCGAGCTACCGAAGGAGGGGTAAGCTCTCCACTCGTGCTGACCTGACGTCATCGCAGTCACAACATGATCTTCCTAGCTGTGAACCAATAGAATAGGAATGAGATATATGTCAAAGAACAAAACACGAGGTGAGTCAGAAAAGCAAGAGCTGAGCCAACCTAAGGCACACTATTGTTGTTTTGTCAAGAAGATCCTGTTGACAACATCTAAAGGGAGGGCGTAGGCAGGATCGATAGGCTTCACTCCAGGATACTCCATCAATGAAAGCCCTGTTTTTGCAAGAGGCTAACTAATTCAGCAAGGAGTTTATGACTTTGAATCATTCGAATAGCATACTGCAAGATCCCTGTGGTTAACTACTGTACTATGGGAGGAAGTAATATAAATACCTGCAACTCCAAAGTACGTGTGGTAGATATCGACCGCATTATCTGGTCTATCAGAAATTCCACCATTTTCCTTGTCCTGCCAATGTAAATAGTTATGACAATAAAAGGGCAACCTGGTGCATGTAGCTCCCGCTTGCGCAGGGTCCAGGGAAGGGTCCGACCACTTTGGGTCTATAGTACGCAGCCTTTCCCTACATTTCTGTAAGAGGCTGTTTCCAGGACTTGAACCCATGACCTCATGGTCACAAGGCAGCAGCTTTACCACTGCGCCAAGGCTCCCCTTCTAAATAGTTATGACAATATATACGGTAAATGGAGAAAATTGATCTTTTAGATGATGGGAGTAAGAAGTTGGACACATAATTATCAGAATTTCAGAGCAAGAATCACGAGCAGTTACCTGACAGTTCAATATGAACTTTGCAAGTTTTTCCTTGTCAATCCAGTGCACTCTATCAATAATTATCAAGCTTGATAACACCCACCATGAGTAGCACACCTATTGCGAGCAGTTCAATTAAATCTATGGTACAGTGAGAAATGCAAAAGGTGCACAATCTGAGAAAGCAGTCAATCTCACATCAGCAAGTTTCTCAGGACGCCCATTGAGCCCTCCATCTCTACACTGGCGCTCACAAAGCCACCATCCAAGGAGATCTCTATCAATGTGATGCAAAGAGCCGGTGATTGCGAGAGCACCAACACAACAGAATACTGCACGGAATGGATACATGTTTTCAGGTTATCTGGCCGCTATAAAGTGACAACTTGGAGAGAAATAAAAAGATCAAGGAAATAATCTTGTGACAATGCAAATTTCAGGTCATCATAGGAGTGCCACAATAATAATCATAGCAAATTGATTGGATAAATAGTAAATATCTTGCATTTTCCTGAAGGAAATGTTTTTTACGTTTGTACAACCAACAGCGTAGACAAGAACCAACAACGTAGACAAGAATAATCAATTCTATCCCTCTTCTTCTTCCGGAATACAGATAGAAATACAAATAGACGATCTGACATGAATCTGATAAGGCATCATACTAGAACACTTGGAATCGATGGACTTTCAGTAGGATCTATTTTATTGACAAAATTACAGTTCTACTCAGGTACAATAGCAGTATGATTTGAGAGTAAAATCAAGATAATACATACTCTGCCCAGCATGAGACTCCCCTCCTGGCATAGCCCCAAATCCGCCGTCCAAGTTCTTACAGCTAACAATATATTCTACAGCCTTGTCCACATTAATTTTGTGCAGACGATGCAGTAATGACAAGGTACATATGGAAATATACGAGAACCTACAAGATATATATTACATTCATATTAGTAGCTCACACAGATGCTGCATTCAAAGAAAACACATGGGAACTCAAAAAGAACAGTTAAGTTTTTTACCTAGTATCAACTTCACCCCAAATATCACCAGAAAATGACCCATCCTCATTTTGAAGTCCAGTAATATCTGACACAATTTAGATAGGAAAAAGAACAGTGTACCAGATTTCAAGCTCAGGGTGCGGCCGTTTCAATTCATTCAGAAAACTAAAGGCTTGCAGAAGCTTCCAATGTTATTACTACTTCCCCATTTCATGATATACAGCATGCAATTTAAGTCGAGCGACAAGGTAATCAAATACCTAGAACTGGCTAATGTAGCAGATTAGTGTACCACAAATTTACTGTGTCACAGCCACACATAATCGATCATCTACCAAGTACTATCTCATATGGCATTGTATTCCGAGCAGTTTTAACATGATCCCTCTTACCTCCTCCTTTCATACGAGGGAAGAGTATAAAATACTAGATCTGAGCCGTTGATTTCATTAAGTAGTGGGTCTAAGTAACTCTTACCTTCTTACCTCCCATGTGAAAAGAAGAAGTAAGAGGGACCATGTTAAAATTGCTCTTGTATTCCGGATGCAGCAGCAGACTAAAATTTTGACATGCTGCACTTAGTCAGGAAATTAGCGGATCATGGTTCATATAGATGCTAAGCTGCAAATTAACATAACTTCATAAAGCCATCCACATTTCAAGATGAAATGTTTTTCTCCTTCACTGCTGAGAGAAAAAGTAATGTAAATGCAACACAATATTTCAGCTTTCTTACTGGTAATTCAGGGAAATCAAGCGGCTCCAAAACAAGATGAGAGATTTGACTACAACCATTAGGACGCCGCTAACCTAACATTCACAAAACTGCTACAGCAGGAGCAGCATGAAGCTCACTGAAGATCTTGAAAAGGATACAATCAGCAATTTTGTCTGCATCAAGAACATCGAGCCGATCGAAGAGGCAGAGGACCTGCACGGCGCTGAGCGTGTAGAGGACATGCGGGTCGTGCCCAACGTTCCCCCCGAACCCACCTGCACAGCCACATCCCAAGAAGACATACAACCGAATCATTCAAGAACCGAGGATCCGAATCGACAAAACCAAGGCTTCCCCCTGCAGTCAAAGTACCAGATTCCGGGTGGTAGCACGACATGATCCAGTCGACGACCTCGGCGGCGTCCACGGCGTGAAGCTTGTGGAGGAGGTCGAGCGTGGTGAGGCCCCAGTAGGCGCCGCTGGCCCGGAGGTGCTCCATCACCAGCGACTCGAACGAGTCCTTCTTCTGCGGCAAACGGCGAGGAGGACGGATGAGTTCTCGCCGGAGACGGTTCGCATCCGAGAGGGGGTATGGGTTGGGTGGGTGGTTGCTTACCTTCTCCGCGGTGACGATGTAGCGGACGTGCTTCTCCGCGGCCAGCTCCCCCTCTTCACCCATGGCTTCCTCCTCCTCGCTTTGCTTGGTTAGCGATGCTCCGTCGACGACTGCTGAGCTCTTCGCCGCGAGCGTGGTGGATTCAGGGGAATCAGGGGCCCGAGCGGATGGGTTACTGGGCTAGGCGGGCCTGTGGTATGGATTGTTCGGCGAGATGGGCCTCGTGGATCCATGACGCGTTTGGTAACCTGCACCAGCTAGGTGGAAACCACTACTTGCACAGGTTACTTCAACCTCCACAGGTTGTGTGCGTCACTTGTCGCAACATAATATTTTTTCTTTTTTTATATATCAGTTTTTTTGGAACAGTTTATTCAAAACATTTTATCTCTTAAACCGTGTGTTTCAATCTCAAACTGTTTTCACAGTTGGATTTCTTACGTCAAGATCTTCAAACTAGATCCCATGTTGATAGGTTTTGACAAAAAAAATCATGAAAAAACCGAAAGAAAAAACTGAACTAGAAGCATGTTTTTTTTTTGAAGTAGGCACGACTTGCCTCTCGCGGAAGCAAATCCATGCCTCCACTAGAAACAAATATGTGCATCTCGTGAAAGAAAAAACATGTTTTTTCGTTTTGGAAAGGCACGATCGTGCCTCTCGCGGTAGAAAAAGAAAAAAATGCATTTTTTTACTATTTCTAAGAGGCACGTCCGTGCCACTCTCGGAAGCAAATGTGTCTCTCGTGAAAGTAAAAAACCCACGTATTTTTCGTTTTCGAGGGGCACGACCGTGCCTCTAGCAGAAGGAAATTTGTGCCTCTCACAGAAACAAAAAGGAAGAAAACGCGTTTTTCGCACAATTTTTTTTTTGAGAATATTTTTTTATTCAAAATCTAGGAAACACCGCTGGAAAACCAAAAGGCCGAAAACCCTCAAAAAACCATCTAAAAAGCCAAAAAAGTGTGCAGAAAAATAAATAAAAAACAAAATTTGAAGGGTGCGCCCAGAGCACAACACATGGCGGTGGCTGAGAGCACGACACGTGGTGACGGCTGAGAGCGCTGTGGCGCGCTCTTAGCACCCCCAGGTGACTGTTAGAGGCTCTCGAAGGATCACTCGTTAATTAGACACTTCCTTGGTAGGTTGGGCTACATCAGATTCTTGCATATCACGGTTCTTAAAGCACCTCCCAGCCAGGCCCGCTAGGAACGGTTGATTCGGCTGTTTCAGCAAGCCAGGCTCGAGCGATGCAGGAGGGGAGGGGAATGCGACGCTGACCTCCCGCGTCCACGGAGATTGCGCGAGCTCGCACGTCTCCGAACAAGCGATGGGAGGAATTGGCGTCAACAGCCGAATCGGGCGCCACATATAGCCAGCCTCACCTCTCCCCCAAATTCCTGCCACCATTCCCCCCTCACGAGCTTCCCGTCCTGCGTAGATCGCCAACAAAGACCAGGTAAGCGATGCTCCTGCTTCGGCGTTGGTTGATGGCAGCGGCGATTCGAGTCTTCTTCTCCGTCATGTCCCGCGCCCCCTTCGAGCTCCTCTGATGGCGTTTGTGAGTTCAGCCACCCCTCCTATGTACTCGTTCTAACTAGATCTGTGAGCATGTGGTAGGGTTTGATCTATGACCATCTTCTCGTATTGTACAACGTCGATATATATGAATGTTATGTTCTGATAGCTAGAGGTGATGGTTTGTAGCATGATAGAAGTTGTTTCCATACCAGCAAGGATTAATAGCTATTGGTGATGGATTGCTAGCATGCTTGATGTGCACTATGCTAGTTTGCAAGCATGTGTGGTACTTTATTGAACTGCTTGATATGATTTGAGCTGATGTGTTGAATAGATCATCTATCTGTACATGTGTAGTGTTCGTTCATACTATCCATATGTAGTGTTTGAAGGAAATATGCCCTAGAGGAAATAATAAAGTTGTTAATTTTATATTTCCTTATATCATAATAAATGTCTATTGTTCATGCTAGAATTGTATTAACCGGAAACTTGATAGATGTGTGAATACATAGACAAAACACCGTGTCCCTAGTATGCCTCTACTTGACTAGCTCGTTGATCAAAGATGGTTAAGTTTCCTAGCCATGGACATGTGTTGTCATTTGATGAACAAGACCCATCTGTTAGCTTAGCATAATGATCGTTCAGTTTTATTGCTACTGCTTTCTTCATGTCAAATACATATTCCTCCGACTATGAGATTATGCAACTCCCAGACACCGGAGGAATGCCTTGTGTGCTATCAAACATCACAACGTAACTGGGTGATTATAAAGATGCTCTATAGGTATCTCCGAAGGTGTTTGTTGGGTTGGGGGTGATTATAAAGATGCTCTACATGTATCACCGAAGGTGTTTGTTCGGTTGGCATAGATCGAGATTAGGATTTGTCAATCCGAGTATCAGAGAGGTATCTCCGGGCCCTCTCGATAATGCACATCACATGAAGCCTTGCAAGCAATGTGACTAATGAGTTAGTTACGGGATGATGCACTACGAAACGAGTAAAGAGACTTGCCGGTAACGAGATTGAACTAGGTATGAAGATACCGACGATTGAATCTCGGGCAAGTAACATACCGATGACAAAGGGAATAATGTATGTTGACATTGCGGTTCGACCGATAAAGATCTACGTAGAATATGTGGGAACCAATATGAGCATCCAGGTTGCGCTATTGGTTATTGACTAGAGAGGTGTCTCGGTCATGTCTACATAGTTCTCGAACCTGTAGGGTCCGCACGCTTAACGTTCGATGATGATATGTATTATATGAGGTATGTGTTTTGGTGACCGGAGGTTGTTCGGAGTCCCGGATGAGATCATGGACATGACGAGGAGTCTCGAAATGGTTGAGAGGTAAAGATTGATATATTGGAAGGTTAAATTCGGACACATGAATGGTTCCAGAGTGGTTATGGTATTTTTCGGAGTACCGAGGGGTTACCGGACCCCCCCCCCCCAGGGTAGTAATGGGCCTTATTGGGCCATAGGGGAGAGGAGGCAGGCCACAAGAGGTGCCCCCCCATGGCAGTCCGAATTGTACAAGGGGGAGGGGGTGCGGGCCCCCTTTCCTTCTCCCTCTCTCTCTCCCTCCACTTCCCTCTTTCCCCCTCCTTTGGAAAGGAAGGGGGCGACTAGGACTAGGAGTCCTAGTTGGACTCCCCGCACTTGGGCGCGCCCTAGGCCAGCCCTCTCCCCTCTCCCTCCTTTATATACGGGGGCAGGGGGCACCCCAAAGCACAATAGTTGTTTCTTAGCCGTGTGCGGTGCCCCCCTCCACCTTTTACTCCCCCGGTCATTTTGTCGTAGTGCTTAGGCGAAGCCCTGCGCAGATAACATCACCATCACCGACACCACACCATCGTGCTGACGGAACTCATCTCCTTCGTACCTCTACTGGATCAGGAGTTTGAGAGACGTCATCGAGCTGAATGTGTGCAGAACTCGGAGGTGTCGTACGTTCGGTACTTGATCGGTTGATTTGAGAAGACGTTCGACTACATCAACCGCGTTAAGTTAACGCTTCCACTTTCGGTCTACAAGGGTACGAGGACACACTCTCCCCCTCTCGTTGCTATGCATCTCCTGGATAGATCTTGCGTGAGCGTAGGAATTTTTTTGAAATTGCATGCTACGTTTCCCAACAGTGGCATCCGAGCCAGGTTTATGCGTAGATGGTATGCACGAGTAGAATAGAAAGACTTGTGGGCGGTGATCGTCATACTGCTTACCACCAATGTCTTATTTTGATTCGGCGGTATTGTTGGATGAAGCGGCCCGGACCAACCTTACATGACCACATTCATGAGATCGGTTCCACCAACGGACATGCAACTAGTTTTGCATAAAGGAGGCTGGCGGGTGTCTGTTTCTCCAACTTTAGTTGAATTGAATTTGACTGCGGCCAGTCCTTGTGAAGGTTAAAACAGCAAACTTGATAAATCACCGTTGTTGTTGTTTTGTGCCGTAGGTAAGAACGATTCTTGCTAGAAGCCCGTAGCAACCACGTAAAACTTGCAACAACAAAGTAGAGGACGTCTAACTTGTTGCTACGTCTTGAGCTTGCATTGGTTTTCCTTGAAGAGGAAGGGGTGATGCAGGAATAGTAGCGTAAGTATTTCCCTCAGTTTTTGAGAACCAAGGTAGGAGTCTCCTCACAAGTTCCACGCACCTACACAAACAAACAAGAACTCGCAACCAACGCAATAAAGGGGTTGTCTCCTCACAAGTCCCACGCACCTACACAAACAAACAAGAACTCGCAACCAACGCAATAAAGGGGTTGTCAATCCCTTCAAGGCCACTTGCGAAAGTGAGATCTGATAGAGATAATATGATAAGATAAATATATTTTTGGTATTCTATGATATAGATTGGAAAAGTAAAGATGCAAATAAAAGCAGATTGAAAGCTTATAAGGTAAAAGATAGGCCCGGGGGCCATAGGTTTCACTAGTGGCTTCTCTCAAGATAGCATAATTATTACGATGGGTGAACAAATTACCGTCGAGCAATTGATAGAAAAGCGAATAATTATGAGATTATCTAGGCATGATCATGTATATAGGCATCACGTCCGTGACAAGTAGATTGAAACGATTCTGCATCTACTACTATTACTCCACACATCAACCGCTATCTAGCATGCATCTAGAGTATTAAGTTCATGAAGAACAGAGTAACACATTAAGAAAGATGACATGATGTAGAGGGATAAACTCATGAAATATGATATAAACCCCATCTTTTTATCCTCGATGGCAACAATACAATACGTGCCTTGCTGCCCCTGCTGTCACTAGGAAAGGACACCGCAAGATTGAACCCAAAGCTAAGCACTTGTCCCATGGCAAGAAAGATCAATCTAGTAGGCCAAACCAAACTGATAATTCGAAGAGACTTGCAAAGATAACTTAATCACACATAAAAGAATTTAGAGGAGATTCAAATATTTCTCATAGATAAACTTGATCATAAACCCACAATTCATCGGATCTCGACAAACACACCGCAAAAAGAGTTACATCGAATAGATCTCCAAGAAGAGGAAGGAGAACTTTGTATTGAGAATCAAAGAGAGAGAAGAAGCCATCTAGCTAATAACTATGGACCCAAAGGTCTGTGGTAAACTACTCACAACTCATCGGAGAGGCCTTGGAGTTGATGTAGAGGCACTCCATGGTGGATCCCCCCTCTGGCGGAGCGCCAGCGACGGCTCCAAGATGGGATCTCGCGGATACAGAAGGTTACGCTGGTGGAAATAGTTTTTCGTGGTCGTCTCTGATGTTTTTGGGGTATATGGGTATATATAGGAGGAAGGAGTACATCGGTGGATGATCGAGGGGCCCACGAGGGTGGGGGCACGCCCGGCCCTAGGGGCACGCCGGGTACCCTCGTGGCCGCCTCGCTTGTTTCTTGACTTCCACTCCAAGTCCTCTGGATCACGTTTGTTCCAAAAAGATCGCTCCCGAAGGTTTCATTCCGTTTGGACTCCGTTTGATATTCCTTTTATTCGAAACACTGAAATAGGAAAAAAAACAGCAATTCGGGCTGGGCCTCCGGTTAGTAGGTTAGTCCCAAAAAATGATATAAAAGTGTAAAGTAAAGCCCATAAACATCCAAAACGGGTAATATAATAGCATGGAACAATAAAAAATTATAGATACATTGGAGACGTATCAAGCATCCCCAAGCTTAATTCCTGCTCAGAATTTTTGATGTGGAATGCTACCTAGCATAATTCTCAATGTAATTTTCTTTATTGTGGCATGATTGTTCAGATCCAAATGATTCAAGATAAAAGCTTATAAAACATAAAAGTAGTAATACTTCGAAGCATACTAGCAAATAATTATGTCCTATCAAAATAACATAGCCAAAGAAAGCTTATCCCTACAAAATCATATAGTTAGGCCATGCTTCATCTCTATTACACAAAATACTCCCCTTATGCATAATCCCGATGACGAGCCGAGAAATTGGTTCATAATTTTTAACGCACTTCAGCCTTTTCAATTCTCACACAATACATGAGCGCAAGCCATGGACATAGCAATGTGTGGTATATGGTGGTTATGAAGACAAAGAGGGAGAAGATAGTCTCACATCAACTAGGCGTATCAACTTGCTTGCTCACGAAGACCTAGGGCGTTTTGAGGAAGCCCATCATTGGAATATACAAGTCAAGTTCTATAATAAAAATTTCCCACTAGTATATGAAAGTGACAACATAGGAGACTCTCTATCATGAAGATCATGGTGCTAGTTTGAAGCACAAGTGTGGAAAAGAGATAGTAACATTGTCCCTTCTCTCTTTTTCTTTCATTTATTTTTTTTCTTTTTTCCCTTTTTTTGGTGGGCTTCTTTGGCCTCTTTTTTCTTTCATGGGCTTCTTTGGCCTCTTTTATTTTTATAAAGTCTGAAGTCTCATCCCGACTTGTGGGGGAATCATAGTCTTCATCATCCTATCCTCACTTGGGACAATGCTCTAATAATGAAGTCATCACACTGTAAGTGCATCTAGTGCCACCCCTAGTTGGTTTTGGAGTATTGACGACAAACCTGGTTGAGGGACTAATGTGTTTGTGTGAATTGCAGGATAACATAGGTAGTAGTCCCTCATTGATTCGGTTTACCTACCGGAGATGACCCCTAAAAATGTGAGAAGACATTGAAGACAATGGTGGTCTGTGAAGCTATTCACGTTGAAGACTATGACATGAGAAGACATTGCATGAAGACTATGGAGCGTGAAGACTTAGTTGTTTCATTCTTTCCTTTTCTTCTTTGTTGAGTCATAGGAACCACCGCACTCTTAAGTGGGGTCCAAGTGAACAAAGTCAGAGTGACTGAAGTGATGCTTAACCAAATCCTATGTCTTCGAGCGAAGACAATGAGAGCAAATCTTATCCAAAGTCGGATGAGTCAGCTTTACTTGTAGTCCAAGTCAAGCTGCCGCGTGTGTTTGAAATCTGACCGTTGGAACACGTGTCAGTTCCTTAGTGACCCGGGGTCATTTCGGACAAATCAGGTCGGGTTGCCATGTGTCTATAAATAGCCCACCCCCTACACCATAAATTGGTGGCTGCTCAGAGTTAGTACACCATAACGCATGACAAAACATGAACACTGGGCTATCTCTAGAAATCACTAGAACATGCTCAAAAACACATGGCAAGATTGCAAATAATAACAGTTTACAGGCTTAGCAGAAATAACATCAGGTTGCAATGTTTAAAGCTATCAAACAACATGCTACAGGAACTTATCATGGCAAACAAAGACATGGCATGCTAATACTGAAGACAAAGAACAAATCTCCCTTACTGAACTAATTCCAAAGATCAACAGAAAACATGGTAGCATCCATACAAACATGGCAAGTAATATAACAGATTCAGAATAACAGTACATGGCAGGAACAACGATAAGTAGGCATGTTGGTGAGCTTGTACCACTCACCACAAAGCAATAAATGGCATGACAAGGCAACCAATAGTACAAAGACATGTTTATGAAGCTAAGCATAGCAAGAGAAAGTTCATTGGGTACATGGATCACTAGCAAATCACATGGTAAAACTGAACTTAATGTTAACAGGCTGACAACAACATTATTTAGCAATTTGAGAGCAAGATTACAACAAGCTACAGTAGGCTATAAATGCAACCAGGGGCATGGATGGATATAGCATGACATGTATAACAAAACATCCTTAGTGAACATCTCCAGATTATGCATAGAATGACTTGTAGCAGCAGGTTTACATAGCATCATGAAATAACAGATTCAGCCTAGCAAAACAGTAACAACAAGTACCCTACTTCACGAGCTCGATGCACTCACTACAAGATTCACAAAAATACATGGATTGCACCACAGTGAATATGGCATGATGTAGTTCAAAACTCATGTAGACATAAAGCTCATAGGATGCACACACAAAATGCAATGAAAAAGACAAATCACGAAGTTCTGTTAACAGACAGCAGTTAACATCATATAGCACTCTTGCAACGATGATGAGGGCATCAAGAGGGTCTCAAATGAACATGGCACAATGGAAAAAAATGAAGAGCACATCCTTATGAACATTTTGACATATTAAATGCAGCAAACGGAGCAACACACATCAAGTTATGGCAGGTCAAAGTATGCACCAGAATGCAAAAATTAAGGACTTAAGAAAATCCGGGGTCAACCTCGTGGATCTGGATCTGGCACGGTTTTCGAGGATGGCCGGAGTAGTCGCCGGAGCTCGCGAGGGGAGGCGGCCGGATTGAGGGAGGTGGCCGGAGAGGGGTCGGGGCACCGGATCCGGGGGCCGACGAGGTCAGGAGGGGGGGGGCACGGGCCGCGCTGGCGGACAGGGGCGGCGGCAGAGCGCGACCTGAGGCGAGCGGCCTCGGGCGCGGCGAGGGCCGGCGACGGGCACCATAGATCGGCGGCGGAGGGAGGCGAGGCGGGCGCGGAGCTCGCCGGCGGCGAGGCTGTGGGGTGCTCGGGGCACGGGAGCTCGCGCGGAGGACGGGCCCGGCGGCGGCGGGCGTCCAGGTCGGGAGGGCCGACGTCAGGCTTCCCGGGCCCGCGCTGGAGGCGGCGAAGTGGGGAGCGGGCGGGGACGGGTGGCGGCTTCTGGTTGGGTGAGGGCGAGGGCGGACGTGTCCGGCTGCGGGGTGGACACGTCCGACGGCACGGGGAGGAGCGGGGCTAGGGTTTCATCTGCGCGAAAATGGAGGGGAAGGGCCTATATATAGGTAGAGGGAGTTAGGAGTGTCCAAATGAGGTGCGGTTTTCGCCCACACGATCGTGATCGAACGACCGAGAGGATGGAGGGGGTTTGGATGGGTTAATGGGCCACTTTGGAGGGGTGCTGGGCTGCACACAAAAGAGGCTTTTACGGTTCCCTGGTTAACCGTTGGAGTATCAAACGGACTCCAAATGGCACAAAACTTGATAGGCGGTCTACCAGTGGTGTACCAAGGCCGCTTGGCAAATCTCGGTCCATTCCGAGAATGTTTAACACCCGCTCACAACAAGAGACAAGAGGGGAACGCCGGAGGACATAGGAGTGTCGGATTGCAAAACGGACAACGGGGAAAAAGCTTGGATGCATGAGACAAACATGTATGCAATGCAATGCAATGCACATGATGACATGGCAAAATGCAACACGCAAGCAATGCCATGGCAATGACGGTGAATAACTGGCGGACACCTGGCGCATCGAATCCGGGGCGTTACAACACTCCTCCACTAATAAGAGATCTCATCCCGAGATCTTAGGACCGAGACGGAAGGGAAAAGGGATGAGGTGAAACAAGAACTCAAGAGAAGAAGCAAAGAACCGAGAGCACTCGAGAAGAAGAGAGGAATGACGAGAGTCACGAGAATCGAAAGCTCACAGAATCAGATAGAGTATGAAACCACTCCGGTTAGAACGAGATAAGAAACGAATAAGACTGAAAGGATTTAGGCAGCACTCCGGCTGAAACATGGAGGAATAGAACACAAGCTTGAGACGATGGAATGATACTTGATGAAGACATGACACAAAACCTCTGGAAAGAATTGAAAGAGTTGAATGAAAGAACGGAGAAGAAAATGACAACTTTTGCCACGAATGAAATTGAAAGCATCTTTAGAAGGAAGGTTTAAACAGAGTTGTTGAGAAAATCAACAACGAAAATAATAAGCTTGTTGTGGACTTATCAAAAACAACTCAAAACTTGAGGTGAAATTATACCACAACCAAAAGTTTGAATAGCTGAGAAGAATGAAGAAATGCAAAACTTCACTTCAGGAGAAAACGGAGAATTAATTGCACTTCGAGACGCAAGAGGAAAAGGTACTTGAACTCCACCAACAAGAATCTTGATGAACTCTTGAAGAATGAATTAAATCATGAAGAACCACCATGAGGAACTCCGGTAGCAAAAGGATGATGAGATAGAGTTGAAGGATGAAAATATGAAAACACTTGGAACTAGAATTTATTCATCAAGAACAAACTCCGAAGGAAGGAATTACTCACTTGGATGAAATACGAATAAGATTTATTGTATGCTTATCCTTCATCAAATTTAATTGATGATACACGAATTTTGCATACTACTTATTCTTGTTGAAAAGGATTAAGAGGGATACAACGCAAAACTTGAGAAAGTCTTCATGAACCACCGGTAGGATTGAAAAGAACGAATGAATTAATATGATAATCAAAGAAAAGAATCTTGAACGAACCACCATAAGAATTCGAAAATGACTGATGAAAGAGACTGAATCACCGGGAAGAATTAGAAGAACCAATATGCTAGAGGGGATTTAGATGCCAAAGAACAAAGAGATCAAGAGCTGATTAAAGAACACTTGAATGAAGCAACTCCTGACATGGCCTCCGGTGAAATGTGAGGACAAGAATTCTTCTAGAATGATGGCCTCCGGTGAAAAGAAATGGAAAAACAACTCCTAACATACTCCGGATGGGTAAGAAAAGAATATCTGACAAATGGAATAATTCAAGAGGATAACATGAAGCTAGAACCGCGAATCTTCGAGAGAATAGACAAGATTTAGAGGAAAAACTCTTCTTCGATCTTCAAAAGACGACGAGAAACACCACCAAAATTTGTTAAGGCACTCCGGGGGAACGAAAAAGCGAAGAGGTTGAGGCAACAATGAAAATGATTTGAAATTCATCTTGGAAAAACCTCTGACTGATGAAATTCATACTTACGTCAACTTTGAAGAGGATTAGGAATGGCTCCGGAATAATTAGAAGAGTCAGGTAAGATCCTGGGAAAAGGCCTGTGGGTCAGGGCCCACTAAAAAGAAAAACACTGTTGGAAAGGGTTGTTGAACAGATAGATGATGCACCGGAACAATTGAAATATTTGAATGAGGTGACAACCTCGACTTAATTGGAACACAGACGAATCTCCTGAGATCTCTTGAACACTCCGGAAGGATAAACTAGCGAGAGGCGAACGAGCAGGGAAACACTTGATCCGAGGGAAAGAATATAATCAACCCGAAAAACCTTTAATTGAATCCACCGGAAAAGAAAATGAGACGAACAACGATTAACTTGATGAGAATTCACCGGTTAAGATAATTGAGGAAAGACTGAAGAGGCTCCACACGAATGAACTTGATGGTCGAAAGAGACTCAAGCTCTGGGAAGAAAAAGGGGTGGGAGGGCGGGAAAAACAAAGGGAACTTGGAATGGGGAACCGATGAATAAGAGAAAATACCAGTTGAAATATTTGAGGAAAGAATGCAAAGGCTTCGCACGAGTAGGATGGATACTCGATTAGGGACTCCGGCTCCGAGGAGAAAAAGGGGTGGGCGGGTGGGAAAAGAAGACAACTGAGGACGACATTGAGAAAGAACCGAGGATTGATCTCGTAAAACAAAGAGGGTCGAATCAACTTGACGAGAAATGCACCGGATGCAAAAGCTAAGGAACAACGATCGAAAAACCAACTCCGTGATCCTAAAGAAAGTTTGGAAGGGAAGAGGAGTAATTCAAAACACCTACGTCAAGATTCCTGACCAGAGTGACGAAGGGGCTGAGGAGTAAAAAGAATTCTACTCTCCGATATATATAATACTAAGACTCAAATAGTTTTTTTCTAGACTCAACAACGGCCAACAATCAAGGGGGCTCCTATGGTCGGTCGAGGCTCTGATACCAACTTGTCACACCCAATATGCGACCCTATCCTAAAGAGACTCGAAGGTCCCACCAAGGATAGAACCGCATATTGATACGCTTTTGCAAGGTGGATATCATTACATCAACATTACATAATAGATGTGGATACATACAAGAGGCATACAATGCCACACAAATACAACATCATCTTACATAAGAGCACCATCCGACTATGGATGAAACACAAAACAGAAACTCAAACGACATCCACCCTGCTAGCCCAGGCTGCCGACCTGGAACCTATCCCCTGATCAAAGAAGCAGAAGAAGAACTCCAAAACAAGCAAACATCGCTCTCGCGTCATGATCTTCGCAAAACCTGCAGCTGCAACTGTTGTTGTAGTAATCTGTGAGCCACGAGGACTCAGCAATCCCATTATCAAGACTAGCAAAGCTTAATGGGAAATGAAGGGGTAAAGTGGTGAGGTTGCATCAGCGACTAAGCATATATGGTGGCTAACATATGCAAATGAGAGCGAGAAGAGAAACAACGGAATGGTCGTGAATCTAGCAATGATCAAGAGGTGATCCTGTACTCCTACTTACGTCAAACATAACCCAAAGCCGTGTTCACTTCCTGGACTCCGCCGAAAAGAGACCATCATGGCTACACGCGCGGTTGATGCGTTTTAGTTCGGATCTGGTGTCAAGTTATCTACAACCGGACATTAACAAATTCCCATCTGCCACATAACCGCGGGCACGACTCTCGAAAGTTTATACCCTGCAGGGGTGTCCCAACTTAGCCCATCACAAGCTCTCACGGTCAAAGAAGGATATTCCTTCTCCCAGGAAGACCCGATCAGTCTCGGAATCTCGGTTTACAAGACATTTCAACAATGGTAAAACAAGACCAGCAAAGCCGCCCGATGTGCCGACAATCCCGATAGGAGCTGCACATATCTCGTTCTCAGGGCAACGCCGGATAGGTCAGCCTACGAGTAAAACCAACCCTCGAGTTGCCCCGTGGTGGCTCCGCAGTCTGCCCGTTTCGGACCAACACTTAGAGAAGCACTGGCCCGGGGGGGCTAAAATAAAGATGACCCTTGGGTTAATTACTCCCAAGGGAAAAGGTATATGTGGTAGGCAAATGGTAAAACCAATGTTGGGCCTTGCTGGAGGAGTTTTATTCAAGGCGAACTGTCAAGGGGGTCCCATAAATCACCCAACCGCGTTAGGGACGCAAAATCTGGGAACATAATACCGATATGACGGAAACTAGGGCGGCAAGAGTGGAACAAAACACCAGGCATAAGGCCGAGCCTTCCACCCTTTACCAAGTATATAGATGCATTAATTAAATAAGAGATATTGTGATATCCCAACATAAACATAAATCCAACATGGAGCAATCTTCATCTTCACCTGCAACTAGCAACGCTATAAGAGGGGCTGAGCAAAAGCGGTAATATAGCCAAGCAACGGTTTGCTAGGAAGGGCGAAAAGGTTAGAGGCTCACATGGCAATTTGGGGAGGCTTGAAGAACAAGTGATAGGAAGCGCATCAGAGCGATAGAACGAAGCAACTAGCATAGCAATGATAGTGATGGGATCCAAGGTGATGGCCATCTTGCCTGAAATCCCGCTAGGAAGAAGAACGAGTCATGAAGAAGATGAAGCCACGAAGACGAACCAAGCGTAGACGAACGAATCCTCATGATCGCAACGAAACAGGAACTAACGATAAGAAGCACAACCGGAAAGAAGCAAACAACAAGGTAAACACACAACACATAGACATGGCATGATGCTCAACCAAGCATGATGCATGACAAAGCTACATGAAGTTACTCATGGCAAGAGATGATGCGTACAAGAGCAACACATCAAAGCAAATTTAAATGAGGCCGGAAATAACATATAACAACTCTGGAAAATCCCCATATGCATATCTAGAAATTGGTCCAGAACTGAATAAACCTTATGTTCAAGTTGTTAAACAGCAAGTTAAGATGCACCAAGATTATCTACACGAGATTCTAGTCAAGTTACATATAAAGGTCATTTAATTCGGAGCTACGACCTAGAAGATATGAGCAAAACAAGTTAAACATGGCATTCATGCAAAATGCATTCAAACATCAAGAAAACACCTCAAAACAAGGATGCAACATGATAATATGAAACTTCATGCAAAATCAAGCAAGTTTCATATAGAGCACACTCAAAACGGAGCAACGGTTCAACACACACACATGAAACAAGTTTAAATGACAAGCTGTCTAAAACATCAACTAGGCATCTTGCAAATATAAAAAAATATGCTACAGCACCCCAACATGATAACAGAAGGCATGTGCGTGATGTACAGGTAACGCGTGACAAAACATAAACACTGAGCTATCTCCAGAAATCACTAGAACATGCTCAAAAACACATGGCAAGATTGCAAATAATAACAGTTTACAAGCTTAGCAGAAATAACATCAGGTTGCAATGTTTAGAGCTATCAAACAACATGCTACAGGAACTTATCATGGCAAACAAAGACATGACATGCTAATACTAAAGACAAAGAACAAATCTCCCTTACTGAACTAATTCCAAAGATCAATAGAAAACATAGTAGCATCCATACAAACATGGCAAGTAATATAACAGATTCAGAACAGTACATGGCAGGAACAACGATAAGTAGGCATGTTGGTGAGCTTGTACCACTCACCACAGAGCAATAAATGGCATGAAAAGGCAACCAATAGTACAAAGACATGTTTATGAAGCTAAGCATGGCAAGAGAAAGTTCATAGGGTACATGGATCACTATCAAATCACATGGTAAAACTGAACTTAATGTTAACAGGCTGACAACAACATTATTTAGCAATTTGAGAGCAAGATTACAACAAGCTAAAGTAGGCTATCAATGCAACCAGGGGCATGGATGGATATAGCATGACATGTATAACAAAACATCCTTAGTGAACATCTCCAGATTATGCATAGAATGACTTGTAGCAGCAGGTTTACATAGCATCATGAAATAACAGATTCAGCCTAGCAAAACAGTAACAGCAAGTACCCTACTTCACGAGCTCGATGCACTCACTACAAGACTCACAAAAATACATGGATTGCACCACAGTGAATATGGCATGATGTAGTTCAAAACTCATGTAGACATAAAGCTCATAGGATGCACACACAAAATGCAATGAAAAAGACAAATCACGAAGTTCTGTTAACAGACAGCAGTTAACATCATATAGCACTCTTGCAATGATGATGAGTGCATCAAGAGGGTGTCAAATGAACATGGCACAATGGAAAAAAATGAAGAGCACATCCTTATGAACATTTTGACATATGAAACGCAGCAAACGGAGCAACACACATCAAGTTATGGCAGGTCAAAGTATGCACCAGAATGCAAAAATTAAGGACTTAAGAAAATCCGGGGTCAACCTCGTGGATCTAGATCTGGCACGGTTTTCGAGGATGGCCGGAGTAGTCGCCGGAGCTCGCGAGGGGAGGCGGCCGGAGTCGAGGGAGGTGGCCGGAGAGGGGTCGGGGCGCCAAATCCGGGGGCCAGTGAGGTCCGGGGCGGCGCGGGCCGCGCCGGTGGACAGGGGCGGCGGCGGAGCACGACCGGAGGCGAGCGGCCTCGGGCGCGGCGAGGGCCGGCGACCGGCACCGCAGATCGGAGACGGAGGGAGGCACGGCGGCGGGGCGGCTCCGGTCGGGGAGGCGCGGGCGGCGCGCGGCGACGAAGGTGGCAGGGCACGGCGCAGAGGAGCCGCGGGAGGAGAGGCGGGCGCGGAGCTCGCCGGCGGCGAGGCTATGGGGCGCTCGGGGCACGGGAGCTCGCGCGGGCGGGTGAGGACAGGCCCGGCAGCGGCGGGCGTCCGGGCCGGGAGGGCCGGCGTCGGGCTTCGCAGGCCCGCGCTGGAGGCGGTGAAGTGGGGCGCGGGCGGGGACGCATGGCGGCTTCTGGTTGGGCGAGGGCTAGGGCGGACGTGTCCGACTGCGGGGTGGACGCGTCCGGCGGCGCGGGGAGGAGCGGGGCTAGGGTTTCATCTGCGCGGAAATGGAGGGGAAGGGCCTATATATAGGTAGAGGGAGTTAGGAGTGTCCAAATGAGGTGCGGTTTTCGCCCACACGATCGTGATCGAACAACCGAGAGGATGGAGGGAGTTTGGATGGGTTAATGGGCCACTTTGGAGGGGTGTTGGGCTGCACACAAAAGAGGCTTTTACGGTTCCCCGGTTAACCGTTGGAGTATCAAACGGACTCCAAATGGCACGAAACTTGACAGGCGGTCTACCGGTGGTGTACTAAGGCCGCTTGGCAAATCTCGGTCCATTCCGAGAATGTTTAACACCCGCTCACAACAAGAGACAAGAGGGGAACGCCGGAGGACATAGGAGTGTCGGATTACAAAACGGACAACGGGGAAAAAGCTCGGATGCATGAGACTGACACGTATGCAATGCAATGCAATGCACATGATGACATGGCAAAATGCAACACGCAAGCAATGACATGGCAATGACGGTGAATAACTGGCGGACACCTGGCGCGTCGAATCCGGGGCGTTACAGTGACCCAGGGTCATTTCGGACAAATCAGGTCGGGTTGCCATGTGGCTGTAAATAGCCCACCCCCTACACCATAAATTGGTGGTTGCTCAGAGTTAGTACACGGCTTTTGTCGTTTGAGAGCAACCCACCTCTGAAGCCTTTGAGAGAGAATCCTTGTGAGGACAAAGCCCAAACCACCTAGAGCCCAAAGAGTGTTTGGCATCACTGAAGTCTTTCTGTCCGTGTGATCTAAAGACTTGTTACACTTGAGGACTATGAATCCTCCAGCCGGTTAGGCGTCACGTTCTGAGCATGCAAGAGTCATTGTGGATTGCTGGTGAACAAAGTCTGTGAAGGTTGGGAAGTCTACCTTGAAGACTTACGTGGGTGATTGGACGGGGACTAGGTGTCCTTAACTCAATGGGAATAAGGTGAAGACACGGTCTTCTGAGTTGAATCTCAGCCTCCCTAACCAGACGTATAGTTGTCACAGCAAATGGAACTGGTCGAACAAATCTTTGTCCGCTCCAATCTACTGGTTCTATCTCTCACTTCTCTTTACTTACAGTTTGTCTTCGTGAAGTCATTGCCTGCTTGCATTATCTGCTTGACTTCACTATGTGACTACTTAGTCTGATTGGCTTCATACCATCTTCCATCCTGATCCTTACTACCTAGCTACTGATAGTCTTCGTGCTTTCACTTCATTGAATACTTGACTATGGCTTGCCTAGTGTAGTCTACCTTCCGCTGCATAGGAATAATGTCATTTCTATCGTTTGTCTTTGAAACTCCCATGTTTGGAAGACTTCCATAAAAATCGCCTATTCGCCCCCATCTAGTCGATAACTAGCCCTTTTAATTGGTATCAGAGCAAGGTACTCCCTTGTTCTGTGTGATTCGGTTAACCACCTGGAGTTTTAGCTATGTCGACTGCAGGGATAATCAAAGGCTCCGCTGCGTGCCCCCTCTTCAATGGCACTGAATATCCCCACTGGAAGAATAAGATGCACATGCATCTTGAAGCCATTGATGTCGATCTGTGGTATGTCGTCAAGAACGGCGTTCCCAAGACTGGTGAAGGTGTCACCCCTGTTGATGTCAAGAACTTCGTTCAACTGGACTCTACCGCCAAGAACATCATCTGTGGTCATCTGACCAAAGGACAGTATGGTCGTGTGAGTGCTCTGGAAACCTCGAAGCTAGTCTGGGACTAGCTCTCCAAGGTCAATGAAGGCGTCTCAACTCAGCAAGATCAAAGGATAAGTGTCCTCCGCAACCTCTTCAACCGCTTCAAGCGACACGACAATGAGAACGTCCAGCTCACATTTGATTGCCTCACTGATATCACAAATGAGCTCCAAGCACTCAGCGCCACTGAGATCATGAAGCATGAAATAGTCAAGACACTACTGAGATCACTTGACAGCTCATTTGACACCTTAGCCCCGATGATACAAGAATGCCCTGACTTCAAGACTCTCGATCCGTCTGACATACTTGAGAGGCTCAACACACATGAGTTTCAACTGTCTGAGAAACGAGATATCTATGGCCCCAACTATGGCCGAACTCGCGCTTTGAAGGCAAAGGCTGTTTCCTCATCTGAGAAGAATCTGACTACAATTCTGGTGATCCTAAAGACATTGGAAAGGAGCTTTCTATGCTTGTGAAGAAGTTCCAGAAATTCACCAAGAAGAAAGGCTTCAGAAAGTCTTCAGCTCAAGAAATGATGAAGCTTCTACCCATGACCACAAGAAGAGAACCTGCCACAAGTGCAAGAAACCTGGTCACTACATCTCTGAGTGTCCACAGTGGGATAATGAGAAAAAGAAGAAGAAGAAGAGCAAAGAATATGATTCTAATGACAAGAAGAAGAAGAAATCCTCAAAGTCTTCTTCCAAGTCTTCATCACACAAGAAGAGCTCATCTGTCAAGGCTCGTGCTTTTGTTGGCAAGGAGATGGATTCAAAGGAGGAGTATGCTGAGGGAGTCATGGATTAGGGGGTATCCGGAGAGCCGGACTATATACATCATCCAGACTATTGAAGCGTGAAGATACAAGACACAAGACTCCGGCCCGTGTCCGGATGGGACTCTCCTTTGCGTGGAAGACAAGCTTGGCGATCCGGATATTATATTTCCTTCCTTGTAACCGACTCCATGTAAACCCTAGCCCTCTCCGGTGTCTATATAATTCGGAGAGGATGGTCCTTAGAAGGCCGATCACAATTACAATCATACCATTATAGGCTGGCTCTTAGGGTTTAGCCTCTACGATCTCGTGGTAGATCTACTCTTGTACTACTCATATCTTCAATATTAATCAAGAAGGAAGTAGGGTTTTACCTCCATCGAGAGGGCCCAAACCTGGGTAAACATTGTGTCACTTGCTTCCTGTTACCATCAGCCTAAGACGCACAGATTGGGACCCCCTACCTGAGATCCGCCGGTTTTGACATCGACATTGGTGCTTTCATTGAGAGTTCCTCTGTGCCGTCGCTTCGAGGCTTGATGGCGTCTTCAATCACTAACAACATGATCCAGGGCGAGACTTTTCTCCCTGGACAGATCTTTGTGTTCGGCGGCTTCGCACTGCAGGCCAATTCGCTTGGTCATCTGGAGCAGATCGACAGCTACGCCCCTGGCCACCAGATCAGGTTCGGAAACTTGAACTACACGACGGATATCCGCGGAGACTTGATATTCGGCCCTATGCCAGGAGCGCCGGACAGTCACGACGAGCACGGCCTAGACCTGCTGTCGGACGATCCTCGGGACATCACCCCTGCAGTGGCCCTGGATCTAAATCCGGAGCAGGTTGCGTTGCCCAAGGACGGAGGGGTAGACCCCACCCCGCAGGCCGCATACTCATCGGCGGTGGAGCCGAACACAGGTCTCACCTCTGTGGAGGCCTGTAACCCCGGGCCCCCGGATTCGTATCTGGTTGTTGGTTCCGGTCTGCATACCCTCGAGCCAGGTTGGGCTCCAGTAATGGAGTTTACCATTGCGGACATCTTTCAGCACTCGCCCTTTGGCGACATGCTGAACTCATTAAAGTCTCTCTCTGTCCGGAGGCTTTGGGCCGAACTATGTCCGGCTTGAGTGGGAAGCGGGTGACGAAGGAATTCGCTGCCCACCCACCACTCACTTCATTGCCACGGTCGATGATTTAATCGACATGCTTGACTTCGACTTCGAAGACATCGACGGTATGGACGACGATGCAGGAGACGTATAGGAGCCACCGCTCACAGGGCGGTGGACAACCACCTCTTCATACGATATATATATGGTGGACACTCTGAAAGAAACCAATGGCGATGAGGCAACGGAGGATAACCCCTCCAAGTATAAAGCAAAGCATGGGCGTCGCCAGCACCGCTCCAAGCCCCGTCAAGGCAATACCGGCACCGGAGATTAAAACAATCCTGATGGTGCTGAAGATGAATACAACCCCGATCAGCCCGCCTTCGAGCAGGCCGAGCAGGAGGACGGGCAGGACAGCCCAGACGAACAGGCGACGGACGGGTATCCGGAGGAGGACAACTACATGCCCCCCTCCGAAGACGACATTAGCCTCGGCGACGACGAGTTTGGCGTGCCCGAGGACCCCTAGGAGCAGGAGCGCTTCAAGCGCCGGCTTATTGCCACTGCGAGAATGTAACGCCTCGGATTCGATGCACCAGTTGTCTGCCAGTTATTCACCGTCGTTGCCATGTCGTTTTCTTGCGTGTTGCATTTTGTCATGTCATCATGTGCATCTCATTTTGCATACATGTTCGTCTCATGCATCCGAGCATTTTCCCCGTTGTCCGTTTTGCAATCCGGCACTCCTATGTCCTCCGGCGTTCCCCTTTTGTCTCTCATTGTGAGCGGGTGTTAAACGTTCTCGGAATGGCCCGAGGTTTGCCAAGCGGCCTTGGTATAGCACCGCTAGACCGCCTGTCGAGTTTCGTGCCATTTGGAGGTCGTTTGATACCCCAACGGTTAACTGGGGAACCGTAAAGGCCTCTTTTGTCTTGCAGCCCAACACCCCTCCAAAGTGGCCCAAAACCCATCCTAACCCTCTCCATGCTCTCGGTCATTCGATCACGATCGTGTGGGCGAAAACCGCACCCCATTTGGACTCTCCTAGCTCCCAGAATCTATAAATAGGTGCCTCCCCCTACATTTTCGTGGATGAAACCCTAGCCCCGCTCCTCTCGCCCGCCGGACACGTCCGATCTGGGCCGGACATGTCCGCCGCCACTCCCCGCGCCAATCTGGAGCCGCCAAGTGTCGCGCCGCCGTCGCCCCAGCTCCTCCCCCGCCGCCGGGCCCGCTCGGCCCATCCGCGGCCTGCCCCGGGGCCCGACCGGGCCGCGCCTCGCGCCGCCGCGCGCCCGAGCGCCGCCTTGCCCGCCTCCGCTCGCCCCGAGCTCCGCGTCCGCTGCCGCCTGCCCTGGCGCCGCCGCCCGCCGACTCCTCCCGGGCGCCACCCGTCCCCGCCGACACCTCCTCCCGGGCGCCACCCGTCCCCGCTGCCGCGTCTCCTCCAACCGCCGCCTCCCGCCGGTGCCGCGCCGCCTCGCCGGCCACGCCTCGCCGTCCTGCTCCACCTGCGCCTTACCGCGCCCCGCCTCCAGCCTCCCCCGTCATCGCCGGTCCCGCCGCTCCGGCCGCCGCGCCGCTCGCCAGAGCTCCCCGCCGCCGTCCTCGTCCGGATCTGGTCAACCAGGACCAGATCCACCGGTCCCCCCAACCAAACGCGCCTCCGCCGTCCCGATCCGCTCCGTCCCGTGTTGACTTTCGCGGAGGTAAAAATCCGCAAAATCCCCAGATCTGTAACATTTTCATGCTCTGTTCGTCATGTCATATCTCCATGCATACTGCTCCGTTTCGTGCGTATGCTTTATCAAAATGTTCATCATGAGATGCTCTACATTTCATTACATAATGACATGCTTGTTTGTGGTCATCTTGATGCCAGAATCATCGTTGCAAGAGTGCTATATAATGTTGTCTGCTGTTTGTTAACATAACATGCTCATTTGTCTTTTTTGCCATGTTTGATGTGTGCATCTTATGAGCATGAGCTCTACTTGTGTTTTGAACTACACCATGCCATCTTTGCAGGGGTGCTTTCCACGTATTTTTGTGAGTCTTGTACTGAGTGTATCAAGCTTGTTAAGTAGGGTACTTGCTGTTGCTGTTTTGCTAGGCTGAATCTGTTATTTCGTGATGCTATGTAAACTTGCTGCTACAAGTCATTCTATGCAGAATCTGGAGATGTTAACTAAGGATGTTTTGTTCTACATGTCATGCTATATCCATCCATGCCCCGGGTTGCATTTATAGCCTTCTGTAGCTTGTTGTAATCTTGCTCTCAAATTGCTAAATAATGTTGTTGTCAGCCTGTTAACATTAAGTTCAGTTTTGCCATGTGTGTTGCTAGTGATCCATACACCCTATGAACTTGTTCTTGCCATTCTTAGCTTCATAAACATGTCTTATTACTGTTGGCTACCTTTTCATGCCATGTATTGCTCTGTGATGAGTGGTACAAGCTCACCAACATGCCTACTTATCGTTGTCCCTGCCATGCCCTGTTTGCTGAATCTGTTAACGAAACTTGCTATGTTTACATGGGTGCCATCATATCTTCTCATCTTTTTTGGCTCATGGTCAGTAAAGGACTTTTGTTCTATGCATTTAGTAGTAGCATGCCATGCCTTTGTTTGCCATGATAAGTTCCCGTAACATGTTGTTTGATAGCTCTAAACATTGCAACCTGATGTTATTTCTGCAAAGTCTGAAACTGTTATTATTTGCAATCTTGCCATGTCTTTTTGAGCATGTTCTAGTAGTTTCTGGAGATAGCTCATTGTTCATGTTTTGTAATGCTTTACCTGTACATCATGCCCATGTCATTTGTTTTCATATTATGGTACTCTAGCATGTTGTTTTGATGCTTGCAATATGCCTAGTTGCTGTTTTGGACAGATTGTTGCTATAACTTGTATAGAGTGTATGTGTTTAACCGTTGCTCCGTTTTGAGTGTGCTCCATATGAAACTTGCTTGATTTTTGCATGTAGTTTCATATTATCATGTTGCATCCATGTTTTGGTGTGTTTGCTTGATGTTTGAATGCATTTTGCATCAATGCCATGTTTAGCTTGTTTTGCTCATATCTTCTAGGCCGTAGCTCCAAATCTAATGAACTTTATATGTAACTTGACTAGAATCTCATGTAGATCATCTTGGTGCATCTTAACTTGCTGTTTAACAACTTGAACATAAGGTTTATTCAGATCTGGACCAATTTTGAAGTTTGCATATGAGGACTTACCGGGATTGTTATATGTTGTTTCCGGCCTCATTTAAACTTGCCTTGATGTGTTGCTCTTGTATGCATCATCTTTTGCCATAAGTAGCTTCATGTAGTCTTGTCTTGCATCATGCTTGGCTGTGCATCTTATCTTGCCTATGTGTGGTGTGTTTACCATGTTGTGTGTTTCTTCTCGATAGTTCCTGTTTCGTTGCGATCGTGAGGATTCGTTCGTCTACGCTTGGTTCGTCTTCGTGGCTCCATCTTCTTCACGGACTCGTTCTTCTTCCTTGCGGGATTTCAGGCAAGATGACCGCTACCCTGGATCTCACTACTATCATTTCTATGCTAGTTGCTTCGTTCTATAGCTCTGCTGCGCTACCTATCTTTTGCTCTTCAAGCCTCCCATATTGCCATGTCAGCCTCTAACCTTTTGCACCCTTCCTAGCAACCATTGATTGGCTATGTTACCGCTTTTGATCAGCCCCTCTTATAGCATTGTTAGTTGCAGGTGAAGTTGAAGATTGCTCCATGGTGGACAGGATTATGTTGGGATATCATAATATCTCTTATTTAATTAATGCATCTATATACTTGGTAAAGGGTGGAAGGCTCGGCCTTATGCCTGGTGTATTGTTCCACTCTTGCCGCCCTAGTTTCCATCATACCGGTGTTATGTTCCCGGATTTTGCATTCCTTACGCGGTTGGGTGATTTATGGGACCCCCTTGACAGTTCGCCTTGAATAAAACTCCTCCAGCAAGGCCCAACCTTGGTTTTACCATTTGCCTCACCACCACCTACATTTCCCTTGGGAGTAATTAACCCGAGGGTCATCTTTATTTTAGCCCCCCCAGGCCAATGCTTGTCTAAGTGTTGGTCCAAACCGAGCGATGTCCGGTGCACCCTGGGCAACCAGGGTCTATGCCTACCCATCGTCTTGCTCATCCGGTGTGCCCTGAGAATGAGATATGTGCAGCTCCTATCGGGATTTGTCGGCACATCCGGCGGCTTTGCTGGTCTTGTTTTACCATTATCGGAATGTCTTGTAACCGGGATTTCGAGTCTGATCGGGTCTTCCTGGGAGAAGGAATATCCTTTGTTGACCGCGAGAGCTTATCATGGGCTAAGTTGGGACACCCCTGCAGGGTTTAAACTTTAGAAAGCCGTGCCTGCGGTTATGGGCAGATGGGAATTTGTTAATCTCCGGTTGTAGATAACTTGACACCAGATCCGAATTAAAACACATCAACCGTGTGTGTAGCCGTGATGGTCTCTTTTCGGTAGAGTCCGGGAAGGGAACACAGTTTTCGGTTATGTCTGACGTAAGTAGGAGTTCAGGATCACTTCTTGATCATTGCTAGCTTCACGACCATTCCTTTTGCTCTCTTCTCGCTCTTATTTGCGTATGTTAGCCACCATATATGCTTAGTCGCTGCTGCAACCTCACCACTTTACCCCTTCCTCTCCCTTTAAGCTTTGCTAGTCTTGATACCCATGGTAATGGGATTGCTGAGTCCTCGTGGCTCACAGATTACTACAAAACCAGTTGCAGGTATAGGTTATACGATGATCATGACGCGAGAGCGATGTTTGCTTGTTTTGGAGTTCTTCTTCTGCTTCTTCTTCGATCAGAGGATAGGTTCCAGGTCGGCAACCTGGGCTAGCAGGGTGGATGTCGTTTGAGTTTCTGTTTGTGTTTCATCCGTAGTCGGATGTTGCTCTTATGTAAGATGATGTTGTATTCTTGTGGCATTGCATGCCTTCTGTATGTATTCCCACTATTATGTAATGTTGATGTAATGATATCCACCTTGCAAAAGCGTCTTCAAGATGCGCTTCTATCCTTGGTGGGACCTTCGAGTTCCTTTAGGATAGGGTCGCATCTTGGGCGTGACAAGTTGGTATCAGAGCCTTGACCGACCCTAGGAGCCCCCTTGTTTGATCGTGTAGTCTGGCCGATGTTGATTCTAGAATAAAACTGTTTTGGGAGTCTAGTTATATCGGAGAGTAGGAATTCTTTTTACTCCCCAGCCCCTTCGTCGCTCTGGTCAGGAATCTTGACGTAGGTGTTTTGAATTACTTCTTGAAAGTGCTAGTTATCGACTAGAGAGGGGGGGGGGGGGTGAATAGGCAATTTTTATCAAAGTCTGCAAAACGTGGAAGTTTCGAAGACAAACAATAGAAATGACCTAATTGATATGCAGCGGAAGATAAACTACAACAAGCAAGCCATAGTCAAGTATGCAATAGTGTTAACGTACGAAGACTAATAGCAGCAAGGTAGTAAGGATCAGGATGGAAGATAGTATGAAGCCAATCAACAATAGTAGTCAAGCAATGAAGTCAAATAGATAAGACAGATAAGCAATGACTTCACGAAGATAAACTCAAAGTAAAAGAGGGAAGGGATAGAACCAGTCACTTGTTGTAGACACAGGATTTGTTGGACCAGTTCCAGTTGCTGTGACAACTGTACGTCTGGTTAGGGAGGCTGAGATTCAACTCAGAAGACCGCGTCTTCACCTTATTCCCCTTAAGCTAAGGACACACAGTCCTCGCCCAATCACTCTGGTAAGTCTTCAAGGTAGACTTCCGAACCTTCACAGACTTCGTTCACCGGCAATCCACAATGACTCTTGGATGCTTAGAACGTGACGCCTAACCGGCTGGAGGATACACAGTCCTCAAGTGTAATAAGTCTTCACGTCACACAAACAGAAAGACTTCAGTGATGCCTAACACTCTTTGGCTCTGGGTGTTTGGGCTTTGTCCTCGCAAGGATTTCTCTCTCAAAGGCTTCGAGGTGGGTTGCTCTCAAAACGACAAAAGCCGTAAACTCACTCTGAGCAGCCACCAATTTATGGTGTAGGGGGTGGGCTATTTATAGCCACAAGGCAACCCGACCTGATATGTCCGAAATGACCCTGGGTCACTAAGGAACTGACACGTGTTCCAACGGTCAGATTTCAAACACACACGATAACTTTACTTGGGCTACAAGCAAAGCTGACTCATTCAGCTCTGGATAAGATTTGCTCTCATTGTCTTCGCTCGAAGAAATAGGATTTGGGTTGAGCATCACTTCAGTCACTCTGACTTAGTTCACTTGGACCCCACTTAACAGTACGGTGGTTCCTATGACTCAACACAGAAGAAAAGGGAACAACGAAACAACTCAGTCTTCGCGCTCCTTAGTCTTCACTCAATGTCTTCTCATGTCATAGTATTCAATGTGAACATCTGCACACACCACCATTGTCTTCAATGTCTTCATACATTTTTAGGGGTCATCTCCGGTAGGTAAACCGAATCAATGAGGGACACTACCTGCGTTATCCTGCAATTCTCACAAACGCATTAGTCCCTCAACTAACTTTGTCGTCAATACTCCAAAACCAACTAGGGGTGGCACTAGATGCACTTACAATCTCCCCCTTTTTGGTGATTGATGACAAACTGGTTGAAGTTTTCAACTTGAAAGAAGTATGTGAAATTGTAAAGGATAGCGTATTGTCTTCATAAGTGGCAAGGGCTCCCCCTGAAGATGTGCATATAAATAATTTGCTTTTGGAATGCAAATGCACATGGCAAGTTGTACTTGTGGAGATCCTCTTCTACTTATGAACATAATTCATCATGCACAAAAGGATATAGCTAAGAGAATGACATGCATAATGAAAAATGGACATCTGCAGAATGATCTAAGTGCGGAAGTTATCATCACACGTGGAAACGCAAATAAGTAGCAGACGACCATCAAGTTTAAGTGTTACAACTCAAAGAACGAAGTGTATCAAAAAGCAAGAGTTGTAAGCACTAGGCAAAAATATAAAGCAACCGCCCTTATGAACCCGCTTGAAGACTATCAACTCATATGCTTCTCCCCCTTTTGTCAGTAATGACCAAAAAGGTTTGAAGATACAGAGCATCTACTCGTCCTCTTGAGGAGTAGGTGAAGCAGCAGGGTTGTCGTGGTTGGTTGGCGGTGCAGACGAACTTGGTGCAGTGTTGATGCGTGCAGAAGTAGGAGGCGGTGAAGTTGCATTGTCTTCATCATCGATCACATTGGCATTGATAGTTGCCGTGGAGGAAGAATAGTCAGAGTCTTCAAGAGATGGAGTTCTTCATAGGACAACATTCCGTGGAGGAGTGGAGTCAAACTTGAATCTTTCAGTGAAGCCATCGTCTTGAAGATCTGGTTTAGCACTCAGCAGGGTCAAACTCTTCCATGATCGCCGCCAAGTTTCATGCGTGACAAAAGCATTCTTGGTGGCAAGGTTGCGAATGCGATTTACGTCCACCAAGAGGCTTTGCATCTGACGCTTGAGCCAAAAATGATGCTTATCTTGCTTCTGATGTAGGGCCACAAGAAGTTCTCGGTCATTTAGGACCCGAGAGCGCTTCTGAGGCCTTTGAGCAATTGTGCTTGCAGTAGCTTCAGTTGAGGCACAATGAGGTAGACGAATATTTCCAGCCATCGGATAGACACGCGTGACAGCTTGGACTCCTTCCATTGGCTGGTGAAACTTTGATGTTCAGCATTTTGAAGACAAAGAGGCTTCTTGGCAGGTTTAGGGTATATAGCTTCAACTGACATATCAACCTCTGGCAGAAAGATCACATGATTGCGAGCAGAGGGTTGATAGTTGACAGCGGAGTGGTGCTTGATGAGGCGCATGACCCATGGAGCATAGAACTTCAGCCCGAAAAGGTCAGATCCAGATGCAGCCAGTTGCCTGATGAAGAAATCTTGTGCATTGAAGCTGATGCCATTGAGAATGTAAAAGACCAATGTCTTCATGGCTCCTTGGCAGTCTTGGCTTTGGCTTCTGGACCTGAGGCCTATGCTCAATGTGATAGTCAAATTGAGGACCAGAGACATTAGGTGGAGGGACCAGAACAGGCCATCTTACTGTGATTAGCTCGCCATGGTTGTATGCTTGCTCGAGTGTATAGGGCCTTGGTGGCGGAACAGGAGCAGTGGCAGCAACAGTGGCTTCGGGCTGCACAACAGAAGCTTCAGGAGCATTTTCAGCATTGACTTCTGGTACGGTGCTGGGGTCAGGCTCCACGTTAGCTTCAGCCATGACTATGTCATTGGCTTCATTGGTGTTGGTGGTGGCAGCCTCAAGGTTTTCAACCTCCACTTGCTGAGCTGGAGGGTCAGGCACAGACACGTTCATTTCATGAATAGCTTCTTCAGGAGTGGGGGGAGTAGGGACACGTTCTTCTTGACGTTCGTCATCGGTTGATGCAGCCGGATTGTCTTCAGCAGCTGGGGCTTCAGACATGGAGACATTCACAGTTGGAGTGGCTTCTGAAAACACTTGACGTGCAACAGGTTGATGGTGCACTTCTCCTTCTGGAACGCTCGGAAGAGGGGCTTGAGGCCTTGGTCCTTTGTGAAGCCTTTGTAGTACAGGCGACGCCTTTGGAGATGGAGTGGGCAGGTCCTCATTCTCTTCAATTTGCACGGATGGTGTGACTTGTTATTGTTGGGGAGTACTGGGGGAGTCTTGTTGTTGCGGGCGATCAACCCATGAAGCATCCTGAGCAATTGGCGTCAGAGGACGACCAATGCTGATGATTTCGCTGTTCGTACGAACAGGCGATGATACCACATTGTATTCAATTTGAGGAAGAACTTCATCATCTTCAACATTGTCATGATGACCAATATCTTTAGCAGTGATGGGATCAACTGCTGGATTCTCTTCAGTTTCAGGAGCCTCTGTGGAAGCAGGCTCATGAACAGTCATTCGTAGTTCTTGGGTAGCGGACGCAGGACGAACCACTGAGATGGGTTCAACAACAAGGGGCTCTGTGGGAACAGCCCGATTCTTCTTGGTCTTGCGCTTCTTCTTGGAGGGAGTAGCATCAGAGGCTTCTGAGGTTTTCCTTTTTCTGGCTCCAGCCTCTGCAGCTCTCGTCTTCTTCTGTTCTAAAGCGGTTGACGTGACCTTTGGCTTCGAGCTAGTCATGCTGCTTGGGAAGACAATGCGAGGTTCATCTTGCCTTGAGGGTGCAGGTTGGACAGTCGATTTCTTCTTCTTCTTTGCAGCCATCCTGGGGTCGATGCCAGGACGACCAAGAGCCTTGCGCTTCTCAGCCTCATTGTAGGCAAGCACACACTTGTCAGCCAGATCTTTCATACGCTCACGAGAGCCTCTAGCTTCTTCACGCTTCTTGTGAAACGCCTCTTTGAGCTCGTGAAGCATGATCTTGAAGTTCTTGACATCTTGCACACTGAGATTGGCGACGTGCTTCTTGAACTGAGCCTTTTCATAGTCAATCTTGTGCTTCAGTTCCACGATGTGCTGAGCAATAGATAGCTCAGAAGTAATGGCGCCATTGAAGGCGACGCTGAGGCCAATTGGAAGTTGCAAGTCATCAAAGCTGAGATTTGGTGTGTCAAACCATTCATCAATGAAGTTATGGATGACGGCCACATCAAAGAGAGGCAAGTTGTTGAAGATCTCAGCTTCTTCCTTGCTCTTGATCAGTTGCTCAAGAGCATCATCTGCAAGATCATCATCGCTGGACAGATCAATGTGCTCATCACGCAAAATGGCGGCAGGAGTCAAAGCCTGATCAGTACTCTTGACGATTTTCTTTTTATCTTCCGTCTTCTTGGAGATGCGTGAAAGATCTTCAGACTGCACACTGTCTTCAGGAGGTGCAGTGGCCAGTGGCTTCACACGAGAAGCTTTTGGAGGTGCAGTTGATGATGAAGCCTTAATCTTCTTTGGCTTCTGCGGCCTTGGAGGAGGGGCCGGGGCTTCATCAGAATCAGCATCATTGTCAGAATGATCCACTTTGGCACCTTGTACCATGACATATGAGATGAGGCCATCAAGGTTTGCAGAGGGGCCAATTCTATTTTCTTCAGCTTCACGTGTGCCATCATTGCGGGGAGCAGAGGGACCAGATTAAAGTCTAATCCCCGTGACTTCTTGTTTTCTTTTGCCAAAGCCTTTGCAAACTGGAAGTTGCGCTTGAAGAGATTATCATTGCGACACCAGAGCAATGAGGATGGGTCGGCATCTTCAGGCTATGGTCCACAGACCATGCAAGGCTAGAATTCTTGCGCAATGGCTTCAGCTTTGTTCTTGGGGGGAAGGCCTTGATAGAGAATATCACCCCAAGGACTCTTGATAGCATTTTTCTCAGCGTACTCCTGGGTCACAAACTTGTACTTGAACCATTGTTCAGCCCAATAGCGTCGAATCCATTGGATTCGTGTCTTGCGCTGATTATAATCCTCTTCAGGATCTGTCTTGTAAAGTTCTACAAGATCATCAGGCAGATCCTTTGATGTTCCTCCTCGACGCTGTCTGCCACCCTTCCTTACTGATTTCTCTGCAGCCATGAACTTCAAACTGAATGGTTTCAAAAGGTTCAAAGGCTTCAAGGGTTTTTGCTTGCTGGTCAGACAGGAACTGGCTTCAGGAGATTCAATGTGTTGCTGTAAGAATTCTGCAAACGAATGCAGACTATGAGAACCTAGGGATTCTCCCATGGACATGTACCTGTGACAGCATTAGAGATGCGAGGGAAGGGGAAGAGGTCATATGCATTCTCAGAAGATTTTGAAGATAAATCAGTTTGAAGACATTGACCTCATGTTGTGAAGACATTCACTTATATGTTGAGAGTCGGTTCCAGATTTGTACGAATCCGTGAATAAGTACAAGTGAGGAATCTAACTAGACGTGAAGCTTAAGTGAATATACTAGGCAGTATGAGATGCAGACAGAATAGATCTAACTTTGTATAGACGGAAACCAATTTTGGTAAATTGGATGAATCATTGAGAATCAAAAAGCTGGTAAAAATAGAGTTATATTTACCACACGAAGAACTGCTAGATGGGATGAATAGGAGACCGAGCAGTTCAATCCACCGTGCCCTAACTTGGCGATGGAGGACACCTACGGCGGCGGCGGAGAGGAGATGCTCGCGGCCGGCGTGAGGACGGCGTCGGAGAAGTCGCGGCAGCTAAGCGCTTCGTCGCCGGTGTCGTCGAGAGCTAGCGGTGGTGCTAGGGTTTTGACGAGGTGGAGAGGTGGAAGAAGGTTTTCTTGACCGTAGGGGACACGTATTTATAAGTAGGTGTGCGGCATAGCATAATTACGCAGGTGCCCCTGTCTGTTCACATCTGTGGGACACGTGGCAAGCATGCAACATACTCAGAGTTGTCCCATGTTCCCACGCCCACCAAGTTTGTCGGATGGTTGTTCCGGCTTCTCCGGATTTCAGTCAACAAGGATGAATCATTTAACTGACTTAATGTTTGTCTCTGTGTCTTCTGCTGACAAGGATGCAGAGAAGACATTCGACAGTTTCAATAGAATGCATATGATTTGGACAGATAGAATTTGAGATAGTAAGCATAGAGAGATTAGGGTCCGATCACATTCACTTAGTTCAAAATATTCAACAATGAAGACATAGCTATAAGTGAATGCTGTGGAGGACAGAATACTAGTATATATATATATATATATATATATATATATATATATATATATATGAGAAATCAATCAACCCACATAGTGAAGTAAATCATGAAGTCAAATCCAATAATAATAACGCCATGAGTGAAACACTTCAAACCAAGAATTTTGGTGGTGGCGTTACCCACCGTATAGGAAGTATTAGACCCAGACATGGCGCACGATTATCGTGGCGCTCCGAAGTCAAATTCCATGTTAATGTATTCACACTCAGAATGTAAGTCTTCATTGATTGAAGATATACTTTACTTCGTGTGTTGCACATCTAAGTCATCAACATGCATAAGTGTTAGGATGTGTGCCTGATCACAGGACATTTGAGGATTCCAAGATATTTAGTTCACACCGTAACTTGCAAAACCTTTTCTCATCCAAGGGCTTAGTGAAGATATCTGCCAGTTGCTCTTCAGTGTTGACGTGAATGATGTCAATATCTTTCTTCATGACATGATCTCTGAGAAAATGATGACGAATTTCAATGTGCTTTGTCTTCGAGTGCTGAACTGGATTGTTGGCAATCTTGATGGCACTTTCGTTGTCGCAGAAGAGAGGTACTTGTTTCAGACTGACGCCATAGTCCTTGAGAGTTTGCTTCATCCATAGAAGCTGAGCACAACAAGATCCAGCAACAATGTATTCAGATTCAGCAGTTGAGAGTGATACACAGTTTTGGTTCTTTGAAGACCAACAGACAAGTGATCATCCCAGAAAGTGACATGTTCCTGATGTTCACTTGCGATCCACCTTGTCACCAGCATAATCAGCATCCGAGAATCCAACCAGATCAAACCTTGAGCCCTTTGGATATCATAATCCGAGTGTTGGGGTGTAAGCCAAATATCTAAGAATTTGCTTCACAGCTAAGTGATGTGATTCCTTTGGTGCCACTTGGAATCGAGCACACATGCAAACACTAAGCATAATATCTGGCCTAGACTTACCTATGTAAAGTAAAGAACCAATCATGGAGCGGTATACCTGTTGATCGAACTCTTTACCATTGTCGTCGGGACCAAGATGATGTTTGGCTGGCATTGGCGTCGTGCAACCTTTGCAATCTTGCATGCCGAACTTCTTCAGACCGTCTTTGAGATATTTTTCTTGAGATATGAAGATACCATTTCTTTGCTGACGAATTTGAAGACTAAGGAAGAACTTCAGCTCACCCATCATGGACATCTGATATTGCTCTTGCATCATGTATCCAAACTCATCACTATACTTCTGATTGGTGCAACCGAAGATTATGTCATCCACATATATTTGGCATACAAACAGTTCACCATCATATGTCTTCGTGAAGAGTGTGGGATCGAGGGATCCTGGTTTGGAGCCCTTGCTCTTCAGGAAGTCTTTGATTGTATCATACCAAGCGCGAGGAGCTTGTTTGAGACCATATAGTGCTTTGTTCAGTTTATACACCATATCAGGATGTTTTGGATCTTCAAAGCCAGGTGGTTGAGCAACATACACTTCTTCTTCAATCTTGCCATTGAGGAAAGCACTTTTCACGTCCATTTGATATAGCAAGATGTTGTGGTGATTAGCATAGGCTAGCAGTATACGAATAGCTTCAAGCCTAGCCACAAGAGCAAATGTTTCATCGAAGTCAATTCCTTCAACTTGAGTATATCCTTGTGCCACAAGACGTGCTTTGTTTCTGACGACTTGACCATGCTCATCTTGCTTGTTCCGATATATCCATTTAGTGCCAATAATGTTATGCTTACGAGGGTCAGGTCGCTTGACTAGTTCCCAAACATTATTCAGCTTGAACTGTTGAAGTTCTTCTTGCATGGCTTGAATCCATTCAGGTTCCATAAAGGCTTCAGCAACTTTCTTGGGTTCAGATATTGATACAAATGAAAAATGCCCACAAAAATTTGCTAGCTGTGTCGCCCTTGAGCGAGTAAGTGGTCTAGGTGCGTTGATGCTATCAATTATCTTCTCAATTTGTACTTCATTTGCAACACGAGGATGAACTGGACGAAGACCTTGCTCATGCTGATCATTGTCATCATTGGGAGGATTGTCTTCGGTCTGAGCATTGTCTTCAGGTTGGTTTGGTGCAGAAATGATAAGTTCCTCTTTAGGTTGTGCTTCAGAGGGCATGATTTCACCAGTTCCCATCAGCTTGATAGATTCACTGGAAGGAGCTTCATCTAATGTGCTTGGCAGGAGCTCTCGTTGTGAACCATTGGTTTCATCAAATCGCACGTCCACAGTTTCAACGATTTTGTAGTGAAAGAGGTTGAAGACTCTGTAAGAGTGTGAATCCTTTCCATAACCGAGCATGAAGCCTTCGTGTGCTTTAGGCTCAAATTTTGACTTGTGATGGGGATCCTTGATCCAGCATCTAGCACCAAAAACTCTGAAGTAGCTAACATTTGGCTTCTTGCTAGTAAGGAGCTCATAGGATGTTTTGCCGAGAAGCTTATGGATGTAGACACGGTTGATGATGTGACAAGCTGTATCAATAGCTTCAGGCCAGAACTTTCTTGGTGTCTTGTACTCGTCGAGCATTGTTTGAGCCATCTCAATGAGGGTTCTGTTCTTGCGCTCTACAATGCCATTTTGCTGAGGTGTGTATGGGGCAGAGAATTCATGAGTAATTCCCATTGTATCCAGATAAAGATCAAGCCCGGTGTTCTTGAATTCAGTGCCGTTATCGCTTCTGATATGCTTGATCTTGACGCCATAATTGTTCATTGCTCGATTGGCGAATCGTCTGAAGACATCTTGTACTTCAGTCTTGTAGAGAATTATGTGCACCCATGTATATCTTGAGTAGTCATCAACAATGGCGAAGCCATAGAGACACGCCGTTGTTGTGAGGGTAGAGTAGTGAGTAGGGCCAAATAAGTCCATGTGCAACAGCTCGAAGGGTTGAGATGCCGTCATGATTGTCTTCGAGGGGTGCTTGGCCCTAGTCATCTTCCCAGCTTCGCAGGCACCACACAAATGATCTTTCTTGAACTTGACACCTTCGATGCCTATGACATGCTTCTTCTTGACGAGAGTGTGTAAGTTCCTCATGCCAGCATGCCCCAGCCTTCGATGCCAGAGCTAGCATTCTGAAGCTTTTGCAAGAAGGCATACGACAAGCCGTGGACCTGCTGAGAAATCTACCATGTATAGATCACCTTTCCTATACCCTTCAAAGACTAGAGACTTGTTAGATTCCATTAGTACAAGCAACGATATTTTCCGAATATCACAATCATGTTTAAGTCACAAAGCATTGAGACAGACATTAAGTAGAATCCAAGAGATTCAACAAGCATCACTTTATCCATGTGTTGATCCTTTGAGATTGCAACTCTACCTAGACCCAATACCTTGCCTTTACCAGTGTCAGCAAATGTGATTTGACTCTTATCGGATGGACGTAAGGTTGAGTCCATGAGAAGACTTCGATCACCAGTCATATGATTAGTTCATCCACTGTCCATAATCCATTCTGAAGCACGAGGTGTCATACCCTACAGTGCAGTTAGGAGGATAGGCTTCACAAGGTATGTTGTGGAGCGTAAGCATTCAATGTACACATGGATTATCACAGCACTTAGCATAAGGTTAGAACTCATAGTATGACTGGTAAGCGATTCACATGTGAAATATATGATATGATCATTTTATCATGCGTCCCTTATAGTGTTTTAGGACCCCAGCAATAACATCGTACGCCTTTGATTGCTGGCTGGAGACCATGTTCTGCAAAGGAGAGTTAGTTCTTCTTCACCACCCACATCTTTAGGGGTGGCTTAGAAGCAATGAGTCTAAGTGCAGCATCTGAGAATTTCGGCTTTGGAGCCCTAGCAAATAGCCTTGCAGGAGATGAATGATACTCATATGAATAAGCAGAAAAGTTCTTAGTCCTATGAACATAGCGGTTTGAAGACACACGCTCATATTCATAAGTTTGAGTACGATTTCCCTGCAAAACATTGGCGTTAGGGTGACTCAGGTGAGTCCTGTTTCCGTATGAAGCCGTTGGACCATGTGACGCCTTTGGTCTGGGGTTTGTCTTCTTCACTGGTGGTGTCATGACAACATTCACTGGAAGATTCTCAAGACAGCTTTTGGGAACCCAGATCTTCTTCATTGGCGGCCCATTCCTGCAGTTAGTACCAATATACCTGGCAAACACTTCACCATTCTGATTTTTGAACAGTTTATAGTTTGCATCAAAGGATTCATCAATGATAATAGGATTAGCATAGATAAAGCCAGATAAGGTGGATGGATCCACTGAAGGTTCCTTTGCAGCAACCCATGTGGTTTTGGGATACTGCTCAGGCTTCCAGTAGGAGCCATCAACATTCATTTTCCTCTCGAACCCAACACCCTCTTTCCTAGGGTTTCGGTTCAGAATCTGCTTTTTGAGGACATCGCAAAGTGTCTGATGCCCTTTCAGACTTTCATACATCCATGTTTCAAGCAATGTCTTCAGCCTAGCATTTTCATCAGCAATAGTAGTGGTATCCTTAGTAGAGGGGTTAGTTACCACATCAGTAGTTGAAGACAGAGCAACAGTAGCAGCAGTAGAACATTCAGCAACAGAGGTAGTGTTATCACGCTCAATGCATTTTAGACATGGTGGTTCAAATCCTTCCTGAGCGGAACTGATCTGTTGAGCGTGAAATGACTCATTCTCTTTTTGAAGATCTTCATGAGTCGCTTTCAATTTCTCAAGCTCTTGCTTCCTTTGAAGATAATCATAGGAGAGCTTTTCATAAGTGGTTGAGAGCGTCTCATGAAGACTTTCAAGTTCTTGATACTTAGCATGAAGATTTTTTATGTCTTCAACTAAGGACTGTGAACGTGTCATTTCCGCGTCCAACAGGTCATCGCTTTTGTCTAACAATTTTTGAGTATGTTCCATAGCCCTTTGTTGTTCAGTAGAAATTTTAGCAAGTGTTTTGTAGCTGGGTTTAGATTCACAATCAGAGTCATCTTCACTTGATGTTTGAAAGTAAGCATCGCGTGATTTTACCTTGGCACCGCGTGCCATGAAGCAGTAGGTGGGAGCAGGATCGTCCTTGTCATCATTAGCGTTGGTGTGGGAGTCATTGTCTTCAGTGTTGAAGATGGACTTGACAACGTAGGCTGTGGCTAGAGCCAGACTTGCAATGCCAGAGTCGGACTCAGCTTCAGATTCCACCTCCGCCTCCTCAGAAGCAGACTCCTCCTCTGAATCCATTTCCTTGCCGACAAAAGCACGAGCTTTGCCAAATGAGCTCTTCTTGTGAGATGAAGACTTTGTTGAGGGCTTGGAAGAAGACTTTGAAGATTTCTTCTTCTTCTTGTCATCAGAGTCATATTCCTTGCTCTTCTTCTTCTTCTTCTTCTCGTTGTCCCACTGAGGACACTCAAAGATGTAGTGCCCAGGCTTCTTACACTTGTGACAGGTTCTCTTCTTGTTGTCTTGAGTGGAAGCTTCATCATTTCTTGAACTGGACCGTGAAGACTTTCTGAAGCCCTTCTTCTTGGTGAATTTTTGGAACTTCTTCACAAGCATAGCAAGTTCCCTTCCAATGTCTTCAGGATCATCAGAACTGCAGTCAGATTCTTCTTCTTCAGATGAGGAAACAACTTTTGCCTTCAAAGCACGAGTTCGGCCATAGTTGGGGACATAGATATCTCTTTTCTCAGAAAGCTGAAACTCATGTGTGTTGAGCCTCTCAAGTATATCAGACGGATTGAGAGTCTTGAAGTCGGGACGTTCTTGTATCATGAGGGCAAGGGTGTCAAAGGAGCTGTCAAGAGATCTCAGCAGCGTCTTGACGATTTCATGCTTGGTGATCTCAGTGGCGCCAAGAGCCTGAAGCTCATTTTGATGTCGGTGAGGCGATCGAACGTGAGCTGGACATTTTCATTGTCGTTTCGCTTGAATCGGTTGAAGAGGTTGCGAAGAACACTGATCCTTTGATCTCTCTGAGTTGAGACGCCTTCGTTAACCTTGGATAGCCAGTCCCAGACTAGCTTTGGCGTTTCCAGAGCACTCACACGGCCATACTGTCCTTTGGTCAGATGACCGCAGATGATGTTCTTTGCAGTCGAGTCCAGTTGGATGAACTTCTTGACATCAGTAGGGGTGACACCTTCACCAGTTTTTGGAACGCCGTTCTTGACGACATACCAGAGGTCGACATCAATGGATTCAAGATGCATGCACATCTTATTCTTCCAGTAGGGATATTCAGTTCCATCGAACACGGGGCAAGCAGCGGAGACTTTGATTATCCCTGCAGTCGACATAGCTAAACTCCAGGTGGTTAAACCGAATCACACAGAACAAGGGAGTACCTTGCTCTGATACCAATTGAAAGTGCTAGTTATCGACTAGAGGGGGGGTGAATAGGCGATTTTTATCAAAGTCTTCAAAACGTGGAAGTTTCGAAGACAAACAATAGAAATGACCTAATTGATATGCAGCGGAAGATAAACTACAACAAGCAAGCCATAGCCAAGTATGCAATAGTGTTAACGTACGACGACTAATAGCAGCAAGGTAGTAAGGATCAGGATGGAAGGTAGTATGAAACCAATCAACAATAGTAGTCAAGCAATGAAGTCAAATAGATAAGACAGATAAGCAATGACTTCACGAAGACAAACTCAAAGTAAAAGAGGGAAGGGATAGAACCAATCACTTGTTGTAGACACAGGATTTGTTGGACCAGTTCCAGTTGCTATGACAACTGTACGTCTGGTTAGGGAGGCTGAGATTCAACTCAGAAGACCGCGTCTTCACCTTATTCCCCTTGAGCTAAGGACACACAGTCCTCGCCCAATCACTCTGGTAAGTCTTCAAGGTAGACTTCCGAACCTTCACAGACTTCGTTCATCGGCAATCCACAATGACTCTTGGATGCTCAGAACGTGACGCCTAACCGGCTGGAGGATACACAGTCCTCAAGTGTAATAAGTCTTCAGGTCACACAGACAGAAAGACTTCAGTGATGCCTAACACTCTTTGGCTCTGGGTGTTTGGGCTTTGTCCTCGCCAGGATTTCTCTCTCAAAGGCTTCGAGGTGGGTTGCTCTCAAAACGACAAAAGCCGTAAACTCACTCTGAGCAGCCACCAATTTATGGTGTAGGGGGTGGGCTATTTATAGCGACAAGGCAACCCGACCTGATATGTCCGAAATGACTCTGGGTCACTAAGGAACTGACACGTGTTCCAACGGTCAGATTTCAAATACACACGGCAACTTTACTTGGGCTACAAGCAAAGCTGACTCATCCAGCTCTGGATAAGATTTGCTCTCATTGTCTTCGCTCGAAGACATAGGATTTGGGTTGAGCATCACTTCAGTCACTCCGACTTAGTTCACTTGGACCCCACTTAACAGTACGGTGGTTCCTATGACTCAACACAGAAGAAAAGGGAACAACGAAACAACTCAGTCTTCGCACTCCTTAGTCTTCACTCAATGTCTTCTCATGTCATAGTCTTCAATGTGAACATCTTCACACACCACCATTGTCTTCATACATTTTTAGGGGTCATCTCCGGTAGGTAAACCAAATCAATGAGGGACACTACCTGCGTTATCCTACAATTCTCACAAACGCATTAGTCCCTCAACCAACTTTGTCGTCAATACTCCAAAGCCAACTAGGGGTGGCACTAGATGCACTTACACTTCTCTTCCCCTTCAAATTTTTCTTTAGGATCACACAGTTGGTTTTCCGATCGTTGGTTCTCTTCTCTTTTCATCCGGTGCATTTCTCGTCAAGTTGAATCGAGCCTCTTCATCGTTGTCAAGTTCAATCCTCAGTTGTTTTCTTTTCCCACCCGCCAACCCTCTTCATAGCCGGAGTCCGTAATCGAGTATCCATCCTACTCGTGTGAAGTTTTCGCTCTCTCTCCTCAATGATTTCAACCGGTGTTTTCTCTTCAAGATATTCGTCGGTTTCCCCTTCCAAGTTGCCTTTGTTTTCCCGCCCTCCCACCCTCTTCTTCCCGGAGCATGAGTCTGTTTCGAGCATCAATTTCATCCGTACGGAGCCTCTTCAGTCTTCCCTCAATTATTTCAACCGATGAATTCTCGTCTTGTTCGTCATTCTTCATCGCTTTTTCTTCTCCGATGGATTCAATTCTAATTTTTGGTAGTGATTATATTCTTTTCCTCGGCTCAAGTGTTTTCCCTGCTCGTTTGCCTCTCGCCAGTTTATCCTTCCGGAGTGTTCAAGACATCTCAGGAGATTCGTCTGTGGTCCAATTAATTTGAGGTTGTCACCTCATTCAAATATTTCAATTGTTTCGGTGCTTCATCTATCTGTCCAACATCCCTTTTCCAACGGTGTTTTCTTTCAGTGGGCCCTAACCCACAGGTCCTTTTCCAGGATCTTACCTGACTCTTCTAATTATTCCGGAGTTATTCTCAATTCTTTTCAAGTGTGACGTAAGAATGGGTCCCATCAGTCAGATGCCTTTCCAAGATCGATTTCAAATCATTTTCATTGTTGGCTCAACCTCTTTGCTTTTCATTCTACTGGGGTATCTCAGCAATTTCGGTGGTGTTTCTCGTCGTCATTTGAAGATTGAAGAAGAGTTTTCCCTCTAAATCTTGTATGTTCTCTCGAAGATTCATGGTTCTAACTTCATGTTATCCTCTCAAGTTATTCCATTTATCAGATATTCTTTTCTTAACCATCCGGAGTATGTCAGAAGTTGTTTCCCATTTCTTTTCATTGGAGGCCATCATTCCAGAAGAATTCTTCGTCCTCACATTTTAGCTACCGTTATCCAATTATCCCGGTGCGTTGTTCAAATGTTCGTTAATCAGCTCGAGTTCTTCCCATTCTCTTGCATCTAAATCCCCTCAAGCATATTTGTTCTTCTAACTCTTCCCGGTGATTCATTCTCTTTCATCAGTAATTTTCAAATTCTACCGATGGTTCGTTCAAGATTCTTTTTCCTTTGTTATCATTTTAATCCATTCGTTCTTTCGAATCCTACCGGCGGTTCATGAAGACTTTCTCAAGTTTTGTGCTATATTCCCCTTAATCCTTTTCAAGAGGAATAAGTTGCATGCCAAATCCGCATGTCATCAATTAAATTTGATGAAGGATAAGCATACAATAAATCTTATTCTTATTTCATTCAAGTGAGTAATCCCTTCCTTTGGAGTTTGTTATTAATGAATAAATTCAAGTTTCAAGTGTTTTCATCTTTTCTTTTCCGGAGTTCAAATTCCCTCGGCCATTTTGTCGGAACCTCCATCTAAATCACCGCAAGGCTTTAGTCTTATTCTTTCATCCTTTATTCTATCTCATCATCTTTTTGTCACCGGAGTTCTTCATGGTGGTTCTTCATGATTTAATTCATTCTCTCAAGAGTTCATCAAGATTCTTGTTGGTGGAGTTCAAGTATCCTTTTCTTCTCACGTCTCGGAGTGCAATTAACTCTCCGTATTCTTTTGAAATGGAGTTCTGCATTTCTTCGTTCTTCTAAGCTATCAAATCTTTTCCGTTTGTGGCCGATTATCACCTTATGATCTTGAGATGTTACCTATAAGTCCACAACAAGCTTATTCTTTCGTTGTTGATTTACTCAACAACTCCATTCAATCCTTCTTTCTAAGTTCTTTTCATTCCATTCTTTCAATTCTCCTGGAGGCTTTGCTTTGTTCATCTCGTCAAGTGCCATCTCTTTGGGTGAAGCTCGTGTTCTATTCCTCCATGTTTCAGCCGAAGCTCTGCCTAAATCCTTTCAGTCTTATTCCTTTTCTATCTCGTTCTAACCGGAGTGGTTTCATAGTCTATCTGATTCCATGAGCTTTCGATTCTCGTCATTCTCGTCGTTCCTCTCTTCTTCTCGAGTGCTCTCGATTCTTTGCTTCTTCTCTTGAGTTCTTGCTTCACCTCTTCCTTTTTCTCTTCCGCCTCAGTCCTAAGATCTCGGGACGAGATCTCTTGTTAGTGGAGGAGTGTTGTAACGCCTCAGATTCGATGCGCCAGTTGTCTTCCAGTTATTCGCCGTCGTTGCCATGTCGTTTGCTTGCGTCTTGCATTTTGTCATGTCATCATGTGCATCTCATGCATCCGAGCATTTTCCCCGTTGTCCGTTTTGCAATCCGGCACTCCTATGTCCTCCGGCGTTCCCCTTTTGTCTCTCATTGTGAGCGGGTGTTAAACGTTCTCGGAGTGGCCCGAGGTTTGCCAAGCGGCCTTGGTATAGCACCGCCGCCTGTCAAGTTTCGTGCCATTTGGAGGTCGTTTGATACTCCAACGGTTAACCGGGGAACCGTAAAGGCCTCTTTTGTCTTGCAGCCCAACACCCCTCCAAAGTGGACCAAAACCCATCCTAACCCTCTCCATGCTCTCGGTCGTTCGATCACGGTCGTGTGGGCAAAAACCGCACCCCATTTGGACTCTCCTAGCTCCGAGAATCTATAAATAGGTGCCCCCCTCCATTTTCGCGGATGAAACCCTAGCCCCGCTCCTCTCGCCCGCCGGACACGTCCGATCTGGGCCGGACATGTCCGCCGCTGCTCCCCGCGCCAATCCGGAGCCGCCAAGTGTCGCGCTGCCGTCGCCCCAGCTCCTCCCCCGCCGCCGGGCCTGCTCGGCCCATCCGCGGCCTGCCCCGGGGCCTGATCGGGCCGCGCCTCGCGCCGCCGCGCGCCCGAGCGCCGCCGTGCCCGCCTCTGCTCACCCCGAGCTCCGTGTCCGCCATTGCCTGCCCTGGCGCCGCTGCCCGCCGACTCCTCCCGGGCGCCGCCCGTCCCCACCCTCGCCTCCTCTCGGGCGCCGCCCGTCCCTGCCGCCGCGTCTCCTCCAACCGCCGCCTCCCGCTAGCGCCGCGCCGCCTCGCTGGCCGCGCCTCGCCGTCTCGCTCCTCCCGCGCCTTGCTGCGCCCCGCCTCCGGCCTCCCCCGTCGTCGCCGGCCGTCATCCGCTGCCGGCCCCGCTGCTCCGGTCGCCGCACCGCTCGCTGGAGCTCCCCGCCGCCGTCCTCGTTCGGATCTGGTCAACTGGGACCAGATCCACCGGTCCCCCCAACCAAACGCGCCTCCGCCGTCCCGATCCGCTCCGTCCCGCGTTGACTTTCGTGGAGGTAAAAATCTGCTAAGTTCCCAGATCTGTAACATTTTCATGCTCTGTTCGTCATGTCATATCTCCATGCATACTGCCCCGTTTCATGCGTATGATATATCAAAATGTTCATCATGAGATGCTCTGCACTTCATTTCATTATGCTATGCTTGTTTGAGGTCATCTTGATGCCAGAATCATCGTTGCAAGAGTGCTATATAATGTTGTCTGCTGTCTGTTAACAGAACATGCTCATTTGTCGTTTTTGCCATGTTTGATGTGTGCATCTTATGAGCATGAGCTCTACATGTGTTTTGAACTACATCATGCCATCTTTACGGGGGTGCTTTCCATGTATTTTTGTGAGTCTTGTACTGAGTGCATCAAGCTTGTTAAGCAGGGTACTTGCTGTTGCTGTTTTGCTAGGCTGAATCTGTTATTTCGTGATGCTATGTAAACCTGCTGCTACAAGTCATTCTGTGCATAATCTGGAGATGTTCACTAAGGATGTTTTGTTCTACATGTCATTCTATATCCACCCATTCCCCAGGTTGCATTTATAGCCTACTGTAGCTTGTTGTAATCTTGCTCTCAAATTGCTAAATAATGTTGCTGTCAGCCTGTTAACATTAAGTTCAGTTTTTCCATGTGTGTTGCTAGTGATCCATACACCCTATGAACTTGTTCTTGCCATTCTTAGCTTCATAAACATGTCTTCTTACTGTTTGTTACCTTGTCATGCCATGTATTGCTTTGTGATGAGTGGTACAAGCTCACCAACATGCCTACTTATCGTTGTTTCTGCCATGCCCTGTTTGCTGAATCTGTTAACGAAACTTGCTATGTTTACATGGGTGCCATCATATATTATCTTCCTTTTTGGCTCCTGGTCAGTAAAGGACTTTTGTTCTATGCATTTAGTAGTAGCATGCCATGCCTTTGTTTACCATGATAAGTTCCCATAACATGTTGTTTGATAGCTCTAAACATTGCAACCTGATGTTATTTCTGCAAAGTCTGAAACTGTTATTATTTGCAATCTTGCCATGTCTTTTTGAGCATGTTCTAGTAGTTTCTGGAGATAGCTCAGTGTTCATGTTTTGTAATGCTTTACCTGTACATCATGCCCATGCCATTTGTTTTCATATTATGGTACTGTAGCATGTTGTTTTGATGCTTGCAACATGCCTGTTGCTGTTTTGGACAGATTGTTGCTATCACTTGTATAGAGTGTATGTGTTGAACCGTTGCTCTGTTTTGAGTGTGCTCCATATGAAACTTGCTTGATTTTGCATGTAGTTTCATATTATCATGTTGCATCCATTTTTTGGTGTGTTTGCTTGATGTTTGAATGCATTTTGCATCAATGCCATGTTTAGCTTGTTTTGCTCATATCTTCTAGGCCGTAGCTCCAAATCTAATGAACTTTATATGTAACTTGACTAGAATCTCGTGTAGATCATCTTGGCGCATATTAACTTGCTGTTTAACAACTTGAACATAAGGTTTATTCAGATTTGGACCAATTTCGAAATTTGCATATGAGGACTTACCGGAATTGTTATATGTTGTTTCTGACCTCATTTAAACTTGCCTTGATGTGTTGCTCTTGTATGCATCATCTTTTGCCATAAGTAGCTTCATGTAGTCTTGTATTGCATCATGCTTGGCTGTGCATCTTGTCTTGCCTATGTGTGGTGTGTTTACCATGTTGTGTGTTTCTTCTCGATAGTTCCTGTTTCGTTGCGATCGTGAGGATTCGTTCGTCTACGCTTGGTTCGTCTTCGTGGCTCCATCTTCTTCACGAACTCGTTCTTCTTCCTTGCGGGATTTCAGGAAAGATGACCGCTACCCTAGATCTCACTACTATCATTGCTATGCTAGTTGCTTCGTTCTATAGCTCTGCTGCGCTACCTATCTTTTGCTCTTCAAGCCTCCCATATTGCCATGTCAGCCTCTAACCTTTTGCACCCTTCCTAGCAACCATTGATTGGCTATGTTACCGCTTTTGATCAGCCCCTCTTATAGCGTTGTTAGTTGCAGGTGAAGTTGAAGATTGCTCCATGGTGGACAGGATTATGTTGGGATATCACAATATCTCTTATTTAATTAATGCATCTATATACTTGGTAAAGGGTGGAAGGCTCGACCTTATGCCTGGTGTATTGTTCCACTCTTGCCGCCCTAGTTTCCGTCATACGAGTGTTATGTTCCCGGATTTTGCGTTCCTTACGCGGTTGGGTGATTTATGGGACCCCCTTGACAGTTCGCTTTGAATAAGACTCCTCCAGCAAGGCCCAACCTTGGTTTTACCATTTGCCTCACCACCACCTACATTTCCCTTGGGAGTAATTAACCCGAGGGTCATCTTTATTTTAGCCCCCCGGGCCAATGCTTGTCTAGGTGTTGGTCCAAACTGAGCGATCTCCGGCGCCCCCTGGGCAACCGGGGTCTATGCCAACCCGTCGTCTTGCTCATCCGGTGTGCCTTGAGAACGAGATATGTGCATCTCCTATTGGGATTTGTCGGCACATCCGGGCGGCTTTGCTGGTCTTGTTTTACCATTGTCGAAATGTCTTGTAACCGGGATTTCGAGTCTGATCGGGTCTTCCTGGGAGAAGGAATATCCTTCGTTGACCGCGAGAGCTTATCATGGGATAAGGACACCCCTGCAGGGTTTAAACTTTCGAAAGCCGTGCCCGCTGTTATGGGCAGATGGGGATTTGTTAATGTCCGGTTGTAGATAACTTTACACCAGATCCGAATTAAAACGCATCAACCGTGTGTGTAGCCGTGATGGTCTCTTTTCGGCGGAGTCCGGGAAGTGAACACGGTTTTGGGTTATGTTTGACATAAGTAGGAGTTCAGGATCACTTCTTGATCATGGCTAGCTTCACGACCGTTCCTTTTGTTCTCTTCTCGCTCTTATTTGCGTATGTTAGCCACCATATATGCTTAGTCGCTGCTGCAACCTCACCACTTTACCCCTTCCTCTCCCTTTAAGCTTTGCTAGTCTTGATACCCATGGTAATGGGATTGCTGAGTCCTCGTGGCTCACAGATTACTACAACAACAGTTGCAGGTACAGGTTATACGATGATCATGACACGAGAGCGATGTTTGTTTGTTTTGGAGTTCTTCTTCTGCTTCTTCTTCGATCAGGGGATAGGTTCCAGGTCCGCAGCCTGGGCTAGCAGGGTGGATGTCGTTTGATTTTCTGTTTGTGTTTCATCCGTAGTCGGATGTTGGTCTTCTGTAAGATGATGTTGTATTCTTGTGGCATTGCATGCCTTCTGTATGTATTCCCACTATTATGTAATGTTAATGTAATGATAACCACCTTGCAAAAGCGTCCTCAAGATGCGCTTCTATCCTTGGTGGGACCTTCGAGTTCCTTTAGGATAGAGTCGCATCTTGGGCGTGAGAGAGAAGCCTGAAGAATAAGCAGCAGCAGCTTCAAGCTGATCAAGACCCGCTCACAGATAGATGGACAGAAGTCCTGGCAGCCGAGGAATATGGACTCGAGCGCCACACGGCTGACCGGCTGCCTCGAGGTCGGGATAAAATGGCATATCAGCTCGAATACCAGTCTGCACCTCCGTTCCAGTTTACTACGGCCCGGGGCAATACTCAAGACCTGCGCAATAAACTGGATAACACCGGAGGACAACCAAGATCGATCTACGGATCACGGGGGCAAGCCGCAGCACATGACGATGATCGTCATACCGGATACACTAACAGCAAATCTGGCCGGGCCGAATATAACCAGTCAGACGCAGCTGGACTGCATTGTGACATAGCCCGGCACAGAGGCGCCGCACACCCCCTCTGCTTCACCGATGAAGTGATGTATCATGAATTCCTAGAAGGGTTTAAACCCGTAAACATCGAATCATACGATGGCACAACAGACCCCGCGGTATGGATTGAAGATTTCCTTCTCCACATCCACATGGCCCGCGGAGACGATCTACATGCCATCAAGTACCTTCCCCTTAAGCTCAAAGGACCCACCCGACACTGGCTAAACAGGCTGCCTGCAAATTCCATTGGCAGTTGGGAAAACCTGGAAGACGCATTTCTTGACAACTTCCAAGGCACATATGTGTGACCTCCGGATGCCGATGACTTGAGCCACATTACTCAACAACACGGAGAATCAGTCAGGAAATTTTGGACTCGGTTCCTAACTAAAAAGAACCAAATAGTTGATTGTCCGGACGCCGAAGCCCTGGCGGCCTTCAAGCATAATATCCGTGACGAGTGGCTTGCCCGACACCTCGGCCAGGAGAATCCCAAGTCCATGGCAGCTCTCACGACACTAATGACCCATTTTTGCGCGGGCGAGGATAGCTGGTTGGCTCGTAGCAGCACTACGCCACATTCTGGCACTTCAGATGTCCGTGACAATAATGGCAAGCTACGGCGCAACAGACACAAGCAACGAAACAACGGCGACAAAACCGAAGACACGACAGTCAATGCCAGATTCAGCGGATCTAAATCCGGTCAGCGGAAGAAGCCATTCAAAAGAAACAATCAGGGACCGTCCAGTCTAGACCGTATACTGGAGCGCTCATGCCAAATTCATGGCACCCGGACAAGCCAGCCAACCACACCAATAGAGACTGCTGGGTATTTAAACAGGCCGACAAAATAAACGCCAAGAACAAGGACAAGGGGCTGCACAGCGACGATGACGAGGAGCCCCGACGCCCGAACACGGGGGGACAGAAGAAATTTCCCCCAGGTGAAAATAGTCAACATGATCTACGCCACTCACATCCCCAAGCGGGAACGGAAGCGAGCACTACGGGACGTCTACACGATGGAGCCACTCGTCCCCAAATTTAACCCATGGTCAGCTTGTCCAATCACCTTTGATCGTAGGGATCATCCTACTAGCATCCGTCACGGCAGCTCGGCCGCATTGGTCTTAGACCCAATCATCAATGGATTACACCTCACGCGAGTCCTTATGGATGGCGGCAGCAGCCTGAACCTGCTTTACCAGGACACAATGCACAAAATGGGCATCGATCCTTCAAGGATCAAGCCCACCAAAACCACCTTTAAAGGTGTAATTCCCGGAGTAGAGGCCCGTTGTACGGGCTCTATAACATTGGAAGTGGTCTTCGGATCTCCGGACAACTTTCGAAGCGAGGAGTTAATCTTTGATACCGTCCCTTTCCGCAGTGGTTACCACGCACTGCTCGGACGAACCGCATTCGCTATATTCAATGCGGTACCACACTATGCATACCTCAAGCTCAAGATGCCAGGCCCGCGCGGGGTCATAACAGTCAACGGAAACATGGACCGCTCTCTCCGTATAGAAGAGCATATTGCTGCCCTTGCGACAGAAGTACAATGCGGCCTCCTCGGGCAAACCACCAATCCGGCGACGACAACCTCAAGCACCGTCAAGTGAGGTCGGAGTACCCCGCAACAGGATCACCAGGCACGCCAAGAGCATGACTAGCAGTCCGGCCTCCGCTCAAATCCCATCAAAGTAGCATTCGTGCCACGCGTACACAATTACGCACTCAAAATACCATGGGCACAGGTGGGGACACAGCAGTGGCTCAGTCAACAGTGCGGTATAACCGCCACGCACCTTCGAAACCTTTCCTTTTACCTTTCAGGACATTGCTTTAGTGCAAATTCTCCAGAAGAGCCGGACTGTCGGACTTACATAGGAGAGAAAACCAAGGAGGCAACAGGCTTTGCGCACAGAAGGAAATACCCAGGTGGAATCTATTTACGATCGTTATACCTGCTTTATCTATCTGTACGTAGCCTGCCCCTGGATAGGGTATGTCAAATAATCCTATTTATCTCCGCTTAATGCATTCATTGTAAACATACACTTAAACGTATTATTCATCAATGGGAGATCATATATAGCATCAGCTTATTATTCTTATTTGAGCATTTTTTTCTTACAAATGTCTATTTGATATTGCATCCGTACACTTTGGTATGTTGAGTTTGCCAGGGGCTTCTTATGGCGCCCCATAATACGGCAAGACAAGTCCGAACACTTTCAACAGTGCGGTACCCCGAACTTATAACATTATATGCATCAGCTCCGAATCATGTCTCGGGTCTACAGTTGGGGTAGCCCGGCTCCCTTGTTTTGGTGCCTTACGTTTCGTTATATCAGCTAAGGTAGCGCAGGGAGAACTACTGCGATTTTGTCCCAATTCTTCCCGACGAGCACCTTAGTAGAGAAAGCCGAAAACTGACCGGCATGATGTGGCGAGAGCTGGTCGCTGTTCGAGAGGTCTTAAAATGCTTAAAGATTTTTCCGCTTTAGGCGATAATTCGGCTTCGTCCGATTTAGGCGTATATAGCGCCCCAATTCGGTCTTCCGGATTCTAGGGGCTTCACCGAAATTTAAAATTGTAGACGTCTATGGCTAAGTGAAGGTTATAAAGCCGCATAGTCCGACTGCCTTGTTCGTTGTGCCGGACACCTCCTTAAGGGACCAAACATTTGGATGAAGAGTGTCCGGGTTTTCCACGAACACCCCGGTACTAGTTACATGAGGGCAGAAGCCGACGACTGGCCTACTTTCAGAAATATAAACAACCGCACAGAAGGTAATATTTTAAATAACAAAAGCGCTACATAGCGCAAGTAACTTCGTCTTTAAATTACAAACATGACAGAAGTGAATTCATTCTAAAATTATGTCCTTGGTACATTCATCGGCCACGAGGCGAGCTCCCTTCATAAAGCCATCATAATACTTCTCCGGATAGCGATGCGCCTTGCCCTCCGGCGGCCCGTCCTTCACCAACTTCTCTGCATCCAGCTTGCCCCAATGCACCTTCGCACACGCAAAGGCCCGGCGGGCACCCTCAATGCAAACGGATCGCTTGATGACTTCCAGTCGCGGACAGGCATTCACCATCCGCTTGATCAGGCTGAAGTAGCCGGTGGGCAGGGGCTCACCAGGCCACATCCGGACTATGAAATCCTTCATAGCCACTTTGGCCGCCCTGTGGAGTTCGACCAACTGCTTCAGTTGGTCACTCAGATGCGTTGGATGTTTGGCCCTAGCATACTGGGACCAGAACAACTTCTCCGTTGAGCTCCCCTCCTGAGCACGGTAGAACTCCGCGGCATCTGATACGCTGCGTGGCAGATCTGCGAATGCCCCTGGAGAGCTCCGGACTCGGGTAAGCAAAAGAAACGCCTCCTCCACATGTTTGCTTTGCATAAAGAATTTCTTACCCGCCGTTATCTTTTTGGCCTCCTGGATTTCCTGTTGTGCCTTCTCGGCTCCGGCCTTGGCGTCTTTTATACTTGCAAGGGCCTTCGCAAGCTCGGCCTCTTTTGCCTTAAGCTCATGCTCCACGGACTCGAACTTTTTGCCAAGCTCCTGGAGCTCTTCTTGTACCTCGCCCACTCGGGCTTCTTGCTTCTCGCGCTCGTTGCGTTCCAAGGCCGCCTTGTGTTTGGCCTCGGACAACACCTTCTTGAGAGACGCCACTTCGGTGGTGGCCTCTGTCACCAAATCACGACGCTTCGTTGTTAGAATAACCAATTTTATCTATCATTCATTATATGAGAGAAGGGAATCATTCACCTTTGCTCTCTTCGAGCTGCCTCCTCGTGAGGTCGAGCTCTCCCTGCGTCTGCTCCAGGTCCCGTTTTAGTCCGGCGATCTCGGCCGTACGGACAGCAGCGACAAGCAGCACAACCTGTTTATTCACATTAAAACTCATTGATTAGACTCCTGTGGATTATAATTGTGTCACGCCCAATATGCGATACTATCCTAAAGAGACTCGAAGGTCCCACCAAGGATAGAACCGCATATTGAAACGCTTTTGCAAGGTGGATATCATTACATCAACATTACATAATAGATGGGGATACATACAAGAGGCATACAATGCCACACGAATACAACATCACAATACAAAAGAGCATCATCCGACTACAGATGAAACACAAACAGAAACTCAAACGACATCCACCCTGCTAGCCCAGGCTGCCGACCTAGAACCTATCCCCTGATCGAAGAAGAAGCAGAAGACGAAACTCCAAAACAAGCAAACATCGCTCTCGCGTCATGATCATTGCATAACCTGTACCTGCAACTGTTGTTGTAGTAATGTATGAGCCACGAGGACTCAGCAATCCCATTACCATGGGTATCAAGACTAGCAAAGCTTAAAGGGAAAGGAAGAGGTAAAGTGGTGAGGCTGCAGCAGCGACTAAGCATATATGGTGGCTAACATACGCAAATAAGAGCGAGAAGAGAGCAAGCGGAACGGTCGTGAAACTAGCAATGATCAAGAAGTGATCCTGAACTCCTACTTACGTCAAACATAACCCAGAAACGTGTTCACTTCCCGGACTCCGCCGAAAAGAGACCATCACGGCTACACACGCGGTTGATGCGTTTTAATTCGGATCTGGTGTCAAGTTATCTACAACCGGACATTAACAAATTCCCATCTGCCCATAACCGTGGGCACGGCTTTCGAAAGTTTATACCCTGCAGGGGTGTCCCAACTTAGCCCATGACAATCTCTCGCGATCAACAAAGGATATACCTTCTCCCAGGAAGACCCGATCAGACTCGGAATCCCGGTTTACAAGACATTTCGACAATGGTAAAACAAGACCAGCAAAGCCGCCCGATGCGCCGACAATCCTGATAGGAGCTGCACATATCTCGTTCTCAGGGCAACACTGGATAAGTCAAGCTATGAGTAAAACCAGACTTCGAGTTTCCCCGAGGTGGCCCCGCAGGCTGCTCAGTTCGGACCAACACTTAGATAAGCACTGGCCCGGGGGGGGGGGGCTAAAATAAAGATGACCCTCGAGAGAGCGACTCCCAAGGGAAGAGTAGGTGGTGGGAAGGCAAATGGTAAAACCAAGGTTGGGCCTTGCTGGAGGAGTTTTATTCAAAGCGAACTGTCAAGGGGGTCCCATAAATCACCCAACCGCATAAGGAATGCAAAATCCGGGAACATAACACCGGTATGACGGAAACTAGGGCGGCAAGAGTGGAACAAAACACCAGGCATAAGGCCGAGTCTTCCACCCTTTACCAAGTATATAGATGCATTAATTAAATAAGAGATATTGTGATATCCCAAACATAATCTTGTCCACCAAGGAGCAATCTTCAACTTCACCTGCAACTAACAACGCTATAAGAGGGCTGAGCAAAGCGGTAACATAGCCAAACAATGGTTTGCATAGGAAACGTGTCAAAGGTTAGAGGTTCATGGCAATATGGGAGGCTTGATGAGCAAAAGATAGGTAACACAACATAGCGATAGAACGAAGCAACTAGCATAGCAATGATAGTAGTGAGATCCAGGGTAGCGGTCATCTTGCCTGAAATCCCGCAAGGAAGAAGAACGAGTCCATGAAGAAGATGAAGCCACGAAGACGAACCAAGCGTAGACGAACAAGTCCTCACGATCGCAATGAAACGGGAAGTATCGAGAAGAAGCACACAACATGGTAAACACACCACACATAGACAAGACATGAGGCACAACACGCATGATTCATGACAAGACTACATGAAGCTACTCATGGCAAGAGATGATGCAAACAAGAACAACACATCAAGGCAAGTTTAAATGAGGCCGGGAACAACATATAACAATTCCGGGAAGTCCTCATATGCAAATTTCGAAGTTGGTCCAGATCTGAATAAAACTTATGTTCAAGTTGTTAAACAGCAAGTTAAGATGCACCAAGATGATCTACACGAGATTCTAGTCAAGTTACATATAAAGTTCATTTAGTTCGGAGCTACGGCCTAGAAGATATGAGCAAAACAAGATCAACATGGCATTGATGCAAAATGCATACAAACATCAAGCAAACACCTCAAAACAAGGATGCAACATGATAATATGAAGCTACATGCAAAATCAAGCAAGTTTCATATAGAGCACACTCAAAACGGGGCAACGGTTCAACACACACACATGAAACAAGTTTGAAGGACAAGCTGTCCAAAACAGCAACTAGGCATATTGCAAGCATCAAAACAACATGCTACAGGACCTCAACAAGAAAACAAAAGGCATGGGCATGATGTACAGGTAAAGCATAACAAAACATGAACACTGAGCTATCTCCAGAAATCACTAGAACATGCTCAAACACACATGGCAAGATTGCAAATAATAACAATTCAGACTTTGCAGAAAATAACATCAGGTTGCAATGTTCAGAGCTATCAAACAAGATGTTACAGGAACTCATCATGGCAAACAAAGGCATGGCATGAATCTACTAATTGCATAGAACAAAAGTCCCTTACTGACCATGAGCCAAAAAGGAACAGAAAATATGATGGCACCCATGTAAACATGGCAAGTTATATGACAGATTCAATCATGGCATGAACAACAATAAGTAGGCATGTAGATGAGCTTGTGCAACTCACTACAGAGAAAAACATGGCATGGCAAGGCAACCAACAGTAGGAAGACATATTTATGAAGCTAAGCATGGCAAGAGTAAGTTCATAGGGTGCATGGATCACTAGCAACAATCATGGCAACAACTGAACTTAATGTTAACAGGCTGACAGCAACATTATTTAGCAACTTTGGAGAAAATATGAACAAGCTACAACAAGCTATAATTGCAACCAGGGGCATGAACGGATAGAGCATGACATGTATAACAAAAGATCCTTAGTGAACATCTCCAGATTATGCATAGAATGGCTTGTAGCAGTAGGTTTACATAGCATCACGAAATAACAGATTCAGCCTAGCAAAAACAGCAACAACAAGTACCCTACTTAACAAGCTCGATTCACTCACCACAAGTCATTGCATGACAAGATAAGCATAGCATCAGCAAGAAGACATGTTTATGAAGCTAACCAAGGCAAGAACAAGTCATAGCATGTAAGGATCAACTACAACAACCTTGGCAAAATTGAATAACATGTAAACAATCTGCCAGGAAACATTTTGTAGCAAAAGTAGAGCACGAAAATGACATGCTAGACTACTCCATAATTGCAACCAGGGGCATTAATGGATAGAGCATAACCATATGTTCAAAACATCCTTACTGAAGTATCTCAAAATATGCATGGATCTCTCTGTAGCATCAAGTTTACATGACATCAAAATAATAGCAGAACAGGGACTAAAATCAGAAACATCACGAAGCCTAGTTTGCATGCTTGTGCTAGTCACCACATAGATCACAAAAATACATGGCATACACCACTGTAAAGAAGACATGTCATAGATCAAAACACATGTAGACATCAACCGCATAGGATGCACACATCAAACATGGCAAAAATGACAAATGAGCATGTTGTGTTAACAGACAATAGACAACATTATGAAGCACTCTTGCAACAATGATTTAGGCATCAAGATGAGCTCAAATGAACATGATGCAATGGAATGAAATGAAGTGCTCGTTAAGCCGAACAATTTGACATACTACACGCATGAAACGGAGCAGTATGCATGGAGATATGATGCGATGAACAGGGCATGATAATGTCAAAATACTTCGGGGACTTAGGAATTTCGGGGTCAACCTCTAGCTTGCACGGATATCGAGGCGGTGGCGGATCTGGCCGGAGTTCGCCGGAGGATGACCGGAGATGCCGAAACGGGACGGGGATGGGGCGGATCCGGGCGCTCCTGCCCGGATCTGACCGGGGCATCACCGGAGATGGGCGGCAATGAGGGAGAGGCGCGGCCGAGGAGGCGCGGCCGAGCGCGGAGGGGCGCCCGCGTGGGGCGGTAGGGCGGCGGCGCGGCCCCTCCGGTGGGTGCGGGCGACGAGGCGAGGAGGCGGCGGGGCCGGCTGGCTTCGGCGGAGGAGGCGGAGGTCGATGGCGGCGGGGACCGAGGCAGGCGCGGGCGAGGGTCCGGCGGCGAAGGTCCGGCGGCGAGGGTCCGGCACGGCGGCACGGGACGGGCGGCGGCGCGGGCGAGGCGGGCTCCTCGGGCCCGGTCGCGGGCTGCGGCGGCGGCGGCTTCAGGCCGGGAGGGCCCCGGACGGGCTCGCGGGCCCGCGCGGCGGAGGAGGAGAGAGAGAGGACCGGCGGGGAGCTGACGTGGTGGAATCTGGTTGGCTGAGCGCGGCGGCGCGGACGCGTCCGGCGACGGAGAGGGAAAAAGCTAGGGTTTCGGGGGAAGAATTCATCCGCGAATTTCAGGGGGAGGGGCATATTTATAGATTCTGGGAGCTAGGAGAGTCCAAATGAGGAGCGATTTTCAGCCATGCGATCGTGATCGAACGACCGAGAGCATGGAGGGGAGTTAGATGGGTTTTGGGCCACTTTGGAAGGGTGTTGGGCTGCAAGGAGAAAGGGGGGTTTCGGGCTACGCGGTTAACCGTTGGAGTATCAAACGACCTCCAAATGGCACGAAACTTGACAGGCGGTCTACCGGTGCTATACCAAGGGTGCTTGGCAAGACTCGGTCCATTCCGAGAACGTTCCACACCCGCTCACAACGAGAGACAAAAGGGGGACGCCAGAGGACATAGGAGTGCCGGATTGCAAAACGGACAACGGGGAAAATGCTCGGATGCATGAGACGAACACGTATGCAATGCAATGCACATGATGACATGACAAAATGCAACACGCAAGCAAATGTCATGGCAACAACGACGAATAACAGGCAGACACCTGGCGCATCGAATCCGGTGCATTACAAATCGACCCTCCGTTTGGTCTTTCTTTCCGAATACCAAACAGAGTATCAGGGGCTACTACCTATCGGGTGGTAATTTCACACATTTTTACTACTTACCTCAAAGTCTGTTAGTAGGCTGGTGCAAGCTTTGGTTAGTCCGCTCTTGGCGGACAAAACCTTCGGAACCACTGCACTCATAAGAGTATGGTGCTCTTCATCCATGGAAGCGCCTCGAAGCACTTCCAGCAGACAATCTGACGCCTCGGGCGTAGCGGAAGTCCTCGGTACAGACGGCTCGCCCTCCTTAATGAGGGGCTGCCCGCCTGAGTCCGGAACCACAGGAGGTTCCGGAACAGTGTTCGGCTGAGAGTCCGGCTTACTGCGTCTCTCACCAACACGATCCGCGGGGATCTTGAACCCCGCGTGTCCGAAGTTTGGAATGCCGCCTTGGGGCGCCTCCAGATCCACCCCCCCCGCTCAGGGAGCCTTTGGGACAACACCTCCTTGTCATCCGCAGGCTGAGGAGTAGTGGCCGTCGGAAGTGAGTTCATTGCCGAATCACTCAAGGAGCCGTCCGAAGACGACACCTCGGGCTGGACCCTAGTCGGACTGCATACAAGTTCGGCGTTATAACAAAACCATGAAGCAAAATTACGATGGAGTGCGGATATGCTTCGAAACAATGCCTAGGGTTCATATGTTCACTAGTGCAAGTTCTCTCAACAATGATAACATAATTGGATCATGTAACAATCCCTCAATGTGCAACAATCACTCCAAAGTCACTAATAGCGGAGAACAAACGAAGAGATTATTGTAGGGTACGAAACAACCTCAAAGTTATTCTTTCTGATAGATCTATTGGGCTATTCCTATAAGTGTCACAAACAGCCCTAGAGTACGTACTAAAATAACACGTTAAGACACACATCAACCAAAACCCTAATGTCACCTAGATACTCCAATGTCACCACAAGTATCCACGGGTCTGATTATACGATATGCATCACACAATCTCAGATTCATCTATTCAAACCAACACAAAGAACTTCAAAGAGTGCCCCAAAGTTTCTATTGGAGAGTTAAGACGAAAACGTGTGCCAACCCCTATGCATAAGTTCACAAGTTCACATAACCCACAAGTTGATCACCAAAACATACGTCAAGTGGATCACGTGAATATCCCATTGTCACCACAGATAAGCACATGCAAGACATACATCAAGTGTTCTCAAATCTTTAAAGACTCAATCCGATAAGATAACTTCAAAGGGAAAACTCAATCATTACAAGAAGGTAGAGGGGGAGAAACACCATAAGATCCAACTATAGTAGCAAAGCTCGCGGTACATCAAGATCGTGCAAAATCAAGAACACAAGAGAGAGAGATCAAACACATAGCTACTGGTACATACCCTCAGCCCCGAGGGTGAACTACTCCTTCCTCGTCATGGAGAGCGTCGGGATGATGAAGGTGGCCACTGGTGATGGATTCCCCCTCCGGCAGGGTGCCGAAACAGGGTCCCGAGAGGTTTTTCGTGGCTACAGAGGCTTGCGGCGGTGGAATTCCCGATCTAGGTTCATTTCTGGGGTTTTTGGTATTTATAAGAATTTTTGGCATCGGGGGCAAGTCAGGGGGGTCCATGAGGCAACCACAAGGGTGGGGGGCGCACCCAGGGGTAGGGTGCACCCCTTGTCGTGGTGGTGGCCTCGGAACTCTTTTGTTCTATCTCTGATGCTCCGTGGGCTTCTTCTGGTCCATAAAAAATCACTGTACATTTTTAGCTCATTTTGACTCCGTCTGATATTCCTTTTCTGCGAAACTCAAAAACAAGGAAAAAACAAAAACTGGCTCTAGGTCAATAGGTTAGTCCCAAAAATAATATAAATAGCATATAAATGCATATAAAACATCCAAGATGGATAATATAATAGCATGGAACAATAAAAAAATTATAGATACGTTGGAGACGTATCATGGCACGGTCGGATCGTGCCATACACTACACGAGTGGCGCTGGTATTCACCCTACACACAATGACCCGGATTGCAATGGGTGATGGGCCCATGACCCTGGAGTGCTTACGATGTAGACCGGCGGGGACTTCTCTGCCGAGCCTAGGTAGGGCTGCAACGTGTTGATCTTTCGAGGCCGGGCATGGACCCAAGAAAGTGTGTCCGGCCAGAGTAATCAAGAATGTTGGATAATGTGGTGCACCCCTGCAAGGAAGATTATCTATTCGAATAGCCGTGTCCACGGTAATGGACGCTCGGTGTGGTATCCCGATCTATTACAACTATAATGGATACTTGAGATGGATATGTTGGCTCCGGGATTGCTTTCTCGCATGGAGTTGAGGAAGGATCTCCAGGCATTAATTCTACAACATGCATGTTAAATATTAAATTGTTATTCTTCACTCTTCTAAATGCTGCAAGATGGATCCCAGGAGCCAGATGCCATTTCCGACGGCTACTACTACCCCGACGGAGGCTACTTCTACGTGGAGACCGGCGACGACTAGGAGTAGTTAGGAGGTCCCTGGTAGGAGGCTTTGCCTCTTCGATCGTGCTGCTTTTGTTCTAGCCTTCTTAAGGCATCCTTGTTTAATTAACTTATGTCTGTGCTCAGATATTGTTGCTTCCGCTGATGCTTGTGTCTCGAACTTTTGTATTCGAGCCCTCGAGGCCCCTGGCTTGTAATATAAAGCTTGTATTATTTGAATTTGTGTCTAGAGTTGTGTTGTGATATCTTCCCGTGAGTCCCTGATCTTAATCGTACACATTTGCGTGTATGATTAGTGTATGATTGAGTCGGGGGCGTCACACCAAGGAGTGCTCAAATGCTGCTCGTCCTTGGTAGGGATGAGATCTGCTCGGCTAAGGATCCCAACTACTCTAGAGGCTGAGCAGGTCATCTTTATCTCACACCTTATCCGAGGTCTCAGATTCCCAATCCACCCCTTTCTTCACGGCTTATTGTTCTTTTATGGTCTCCAATTCCATCACCTAGCAGCCAATTCCATCCTCCGTATAGCCACCTACATAACCTTCCGCGAGGCCTTCCTCTGCATAGATCCCCACTTTGGGCTCTGGCTGAAGCTGTTTCGCATCAAGCCGCACATCAAGAGGGCCCCCTACCTTCTCGGTTGCACCTTTGATGAGGCTCTATTCCTGTACCTCCAAGAACCTCGACTGGTGGAACCAGACGGAGGTGGCGGAGCTCTAATGCCAAGTGAAGGCCATCGTCTACAGGGGTGTCACCCTGGTGGGTGTGGTCCATGTGATGCTCCATCGCCGAATCCAACCTCTCCAGGCGTGAGCTGTGCCAATGTGGCGATATGAGACGGGGAGTGAGGCTTCGGTGATCCACAACTTCTTCTGACGAAAGGACCCTGGTGGGATGCGTAAGATCCTCAACACCAAGGATAACGAGGTCTGTACTAAAGGGTATGATGTTGGCTACTGTTGCGCAAGCCCCACTTCTGAGGTATTTTTTTCTTTTTTACGCTTTAATTTGCTATTTAAGTTTCCGACGCATCCTTGCTCCGAATTCTCGGCTTTACATGGCTATTTTGGAGGGCTGGCGCACACACACCAGGTCAATCAAGTCTCTGACTCCTCAATAGGAAGGACCTCTCAGCCCCATACTACAGAGGCTCCCGATAAAGGATCCTTACATGGTCCTCAAGACTAAGAAGTGGAAGAAGACCAAGACAAAGAACCTGTCCATCTGAGATAGTACCTCGGATGCTCCTGAAGAGAGCCACTAGGGCTAAGCGTCTGGCTCTGGCTCCGGCTCCGACCAGCAGGAGGAATCTAGCGGGGTCCACTCCTCTCAAGGTGGGAAGAGGGTGGCGTCAGAGGATGCTGAGGAGTTGTCCCCTCCTCGAACTTCAAAACGTTTGAAGAAAGCCCATCTTGCCCTATGAGACAATCTTTAGCGCTTGATGAGCAAACTAGCTCGGGCTCATCCGAGGGCATTCGTCATCCTCACGAGCACCCGACCGCCAACGGTTTACATCAAAACTCACACATTTTAATTAGTGCAACGATTTACATCAAAAATTTCACTTTTACTTTTCTTTCTTTTACAGGGAGCAGTACGACCTGACAGGCGAGGAGGACTCTGCAGAGGGCATGCCAAGGCCTTCGCTAGGCTTGAGCTCCTCAGTGCCAAGGCCTTCGCTAGGCTTGAGCTCCTCAGAGATGGCACCCAATCCCTCCCTTATAGAAATCGGGTTAGGAGAGGTTTCATCACACCCTACTCCCCCAACATTCAGTGCCGGGGTAGAGATCGACATCCCTATAGCCGAGGTTCATACCTCGGTCGTGGGAAAAAAACTGAGGATTAGGGGAAGAGACTCTCCTTAATCAGAAACTGTTGCTTAGTCGCGTAGTTTCCTCGGCCCACATGACTCCAGAGCCACGGGGCCGACCAGAAGCACTCCCTCCTTCATCAACCAAGGATGGGGCACCGAGGACAACGCCTCTAGTGTTCGACCATGAAGTGGTCGAGCTGTTGGAGCGACAACAGGCGACGGAGGTAGCTTTGAACAATGCCTCCCTACATCCCGACCATCATGCCATGTTGGGCATGGCCTTTACTTAGTTTTAGCCCACTGAGGCTGGGATCCTGGAGACATTCCTTGGCCTTTCCAAAGGCTTCGAGGTAATATTTTTTCCTTATTTTTAGTACTTCACAGTTTATTTATGGTTCAAATAATACCCTAGGTATAACTAGTATCTCTCAAGGAGGATGTCGAGGCATCATCCGAAGATTTGAACAATTGATTGGTTTTGAAAATGTTTTTTTTCTTGAAAGCACAAATATAGTAGCCCCCGAGCCTTAAGTTGGTTTAACAAACTGGCCTAAGAGTCGATGTATGGATTAATGCTCTTAATTGCAAGTGTACGTGAATATGCAGTAGCCCCTAAGAATCTAATTTGAATTGGGCACCTTATTTCTATCCTGCATTTTGCGTATGGTTTGTGTGCGGGTTTCTGCCTATCATGCCACCTCCAACTTGTCAGAGTTGGGGGAGTTAAACCGCCAACTTGTGCATTCCTAGAGGAGCCTCTTCGGCTCCAAAAAGGGGCGAAGAAAGCGCAAGGTAAGAAGTTCATAAAATTTTGTGGGTTCATCTGCTCAATAGATTTATGTCTAATTAATTTTACATTTTGAACTGTGCAGGAATTGGGAAGGCTCTGGCTGACTTGCGGGTCGAGCTCGAAAGGGCTCGGGCTGAGGCTGAGCAGTAGAAGGATGTGGCGCAAAAGAGTGTCGAGGCCCTTGCCGAGGAGCAAAAGACTCAACAAGCTGTCCAATCTCAGATCTATGAGGTGGAGGAAGATTTGGAGATCATCGTCATTGAACATGACGCTTTGAAGGCCTCCAAGGAGAAAGACGCCCCCGAGCTCAAGAAGCCCCCTCCCGAGCTAATGATGTGAAGGATGAACTGTTACGGGCGACTGAGATAGCTGCCGGTAATTCGTACTTACTACAACGTGTCTTTGGACAACTAGGCTTCCTCGAGTTGACACAAAATTTGTGAATGCCAGGCACCTTCTTGGAGCTCCCGCAAAGCATGCAGTACGCATGCCAGCACTTCGGCTCACGTGAAGACACATCCAAGTAGAAGTCCTTCTGGCTGCAATTCAAGGAGATGGCGGGCGTTCCATCCTCAAAAACCAACTGAAGCAGTTGGCAGAGCTGCAATGGGCAGCCAAGCCAGCCATGGAGGTTCTCTATGGCCGAGCTATCCTCTGCCGAGCAGCTTCTTCGGGTTGGTGCACTGCATCCAAGGAGTTGGTGCCTAGGTCGACTTTTGGAAGCGCTTGATGTGCTTGGAAGGCGCGCGGTAGGCATTTTGAAACTGTCCAAGCTCACTATCCCAAGCTGAAGCTGGAGCTGCTCGCCTTGGAGGGCCCTGAGAGGAAGAACATGAGGGCTCAACAGAGGAGTACTTCGACAAGGTTGTGTCAGCTGCTTGGATATCCGGGAAGAAGTGCTAGACGGAGTGAATTGTAGAACATATTGATTAGAGTCTGCATTTTTATCTCTTCAGTATGCCTAGTTGTATGTGTTAAGAGACAAGCTCCCCTTTTGTAATTATATGGAATGCCTTTACTGCATTCTGCTTTTATTTCGACTCTACCGTGATTGTTGATATGTGTAGTTGGCTAGTGGTCGGCTTCTGCCCCTTAGGAGAAACTACTTAGGGTGTTTGCTTTTTTGATTGCAACCCTTAGCCGACGTCTCGGTGCCTAGAGGCGGTAATATCAGTGGAAACAAGGTAATCATACCTTTAGGGCTAAAACATACACTTAGTCATAGGAGCTTTATGTGGGGGGCAAGTTAATAGCCCCCTGTGTATGTCGAGTCCCGATCATCTGAGGTCGAGCCACCGACACTTCGGCCTTTTTGAAAAAAGAAGGCCCTTTATTTTACATGGTTAGCATGATGACCCACAAGTATATGGGGTCAATTGTAGCCTTTTCAAAAAGTAAGAGTGTCGAACCCAACGAGGAGCAGAAGGAAATGACAAGTGGTTTTCAGCAAGGTATTGTCTGCAAGTGCTAAAATTGTAAGTAGCATAGTAGTTTGATAGCAAGGTAATTTGTAACGAGCAAGTAACGAAAGAATTAAAAAAAGTGCATCAAGGTAGCCCAATCCTTTTGAGGCAAAGGACAGGCCAAAACGGTTTCTTATGATAAGCAAAGTGTTCTTGAGGGTACATGGGAATTTCATCTAGTCACTTTCATCATGTTGGCTTAATTCATGTTCGGTACTTTGATAATTTGATATGTGGGTGGACCGGTGCTTAGGTGTTGTTATTACTTGAACAAACCTCCTACTTATGATTAACCCTCTCACAAGCATCCTCAACTACGAGAAAAGTATTAAGAATAAATTTTAGCCATAGCATTAAACTTTTGGATCCAATCGGTCCCTTATGGAATAGCGCATAAACTGGGGTTTAAGCTTCTGTCACTCTCGCAACCCACCATCTAATAACTAATCCACAATGCATTCCCTTAGGCCCAAATATGGTGAAGTGTAATGTAGTCAATGTTCACATGACACCACTAAGAGAATGGCAACATACATATCATCAAAATATTGAAAACATATCAAGTTCACATGATTACTTGCAACATGATTTCTCCCGTGACCTCCAGAACGAAAGTAACTACTCACAAATGATAAACATGCTCAAGATCAGAGGGGTATTAAATAGCACAATGGATCTGAACATATAATCTTCCACCAAATAAACCAGAGAGTAATCAACTACAAGATGTAATCACCACTACTAGTCACCCACAAGCACCAATCTATAGTTTTGATACAAAGATTGAACACAAGAGATGAACTAGGTTTGAGAGGAGTTGGTGCAGTGAAGATGTTAATGAAGATAGGCCTCCCCAAGATGGGAGAGTTGTTGGTGATGATGATGATGATGATTTCCCCATCCGGGAGGAAGTTCCCCTGGCGGAATCGCTCCGTCAGAGGGCGAAAGTGCTCCTGCCAAAGTTCCACCTCGAGGAGGCGGTGCTTCGTCCCGAATGTTCTCCTCTGATTTTTTCTAGGTCAAACTGACTTATATACTAGAAGATGGGCACCGGAGGTGGGCCGAGGAGGGCAGCACCCACCACGGCGCGCCTAGGCCTCCTGGCGCACCTAGGTGGGTTGTGCCCACCTGGTGGCCCCCGTCTGGTACTTATTTTCTCCAATAGTTATTAAATATTCCATAAAAGTTCCTCGGGAAGTTTCAGCTCATTTGGAGTTGTGCAAAATAGGTAGCTTGATGTAGCTTTTTCAGGTCCGGATTTCCAGCTGTCGGAATTCTCCCCCTTGGTGCATACCTTGCGTTATGAGAGAAAAGGCATTAGAATTACTCCAAAAAGCTTTATTATACAATAAAACAACATAAATAACAGTAGGAAAACATGATGCAAAATGGACGTATCAACTCCCCCAAGCTTAGACCTCGCTTGTCCTCAAGCGAAAACGGAAATCTAAAAACATGTCCACATGCTTAGAGAGAGAGAGAGATAGGTGTCAATAAAAACAAAAATATGGACATAGCAGCATCATGTGACTTATTATAACATCAACAAACTTTAATATAAAACTTTTATCATAGAACTTTTATCATAGACTTCTCATGAACAAGTGACAATTCATCACAATATCCAAGTATAAAGCATATACTCTACTGGAAACCAAAAAACTATGTTCTTAGTCAACTTTGCAACTACAATTCATCATCTTTTCAGGAAGGGTCACATATCGGAGCTTTTAGGCAAGTCCACATACTCAACCATCATTTAGTCTTCTATGATTGCTAACACTCACCGCGTACACATGAGCAAAACATTTCAACCGGACACAAAGAAAGATAGGGGCTTGTAGTTTCGCCTCCCAACACACTCATCTCAAGGGTGATGTCAACAATAATAACTTATGCCACCCATATTCAACTGGATATATGTGCCAGATCTTTCCTTACCACATGATGCTTTCCAAAGGAGAAAAATAAAAGGAATAGAGAGAAAAACTTTGACTCTCGAATGAAAGTAAATACATGAAACTAAAAGGTAGACCCTTCGCAGAGGGAAGAAGAGGTTACCATGCACTTTTTGTTTGTATGCTCCACCCTTTAGTGCAAGAGGACATCACGTTATATTGCCCCTTGTGATGGCAACCTTTATTATGCAGTCTGTCGCTTTTCTTCTTCACCATCACAAGTTCGTACAACGCTCAATCTTCCCTTACACTAAATGATCTCACATTTTTATAAGCAATTTTTATTGCCCTTTTTGCACTGATGACAACTTACTTAAAAGATCTTACTCAATCCATAGGTAGGTATGGTGGACTCTCAAACAAGATAGGGTTTAAGGGTTTTGGATGCACAAGTAGTATCCCTACTTAGTGCGGAGTTTTTGGCTAGCAAATATAGGGGCAATCACCACATGCTGAAGGATCTGTGACAATATAACTTCTATGTGAATATGAACAAACATAAATCATTAAGTTGTCTTCCTTGTCCAACGTCAACAATTTTGGCATATAATATTTTGATGGGTGCTCACAATCATAAAATATTTCCATGATAGTATATCTATATGTGAATCTTCTCTTTCCTTATTAATTCTGTCATGAGTTGCACCATTGACTAATGCTATGTTTGTCAATCTATAATAAAGTTTTCTACTTATACTTTTCCTCATGTAATGTCATCACTTACCATAAGTTTAGCATATGATCTTTTTATTTTTATTTCCTTTCTTTTTATTGCAACAAGAAAATAAAGAAGGCAAAACTCAAACTAAGCTTTATTATATCTCGCACACGATTACAAGGATTGATCACTAAGCAAACTCACAAAAACAAAGGATCGAACTGAACTTTTATTTGTCTAATAGCAAAAGATAACCATGGATCAAACTAAGAAAGTAAAGGCAAAAGATAGTGGAGATTGATATGATACCGGGGCACCTTCCCCAAGCTTGGTGAAAGCCAAGGGAGTGCCCATACCCAATACTCAGTTTTCTTTTGGTGGTGATGAAGTAGAAGCAATCTTGTCCAATACATCTCTGAGCATATTTCTTAAGCTGTGAATCTCTCGAAGAGCTTGATGGGGTAGCTCAGTATTCTTCTCTACTTCAGCCATGATATGCTTATTTTCCGGACCCCAAGAGTTTGTCCCTGCATTACTTTCTCTTGGACAAGATATGTCCCAATTGGACGGGGTATGCACACCAGGAGTATTTTCGAACCCATAATTATGAAACAAATTGTGAAAATTGTTTCGATGTAACCCGTGTAGAGGCCTCCTTGTAGGGAATTCTTCTGGATCTCTTGGGCCCACTTGATGGTCTAGGAGCCTCATGGATTGATGGGGATTAGGATAAGTGGAGATACTAGCCAAGGTCCCTCTCTCAGAAGCTGGAGGGTGAATTCCGAACGAGTCCCCCTCATCTTCCTCCATAACGATCTCCTGAAATTCCTCTCCTCTGGATTCTACCTGAAGCAACCAAGCTTCGCCTTCTTCAGTGTTGGAGGAGTGAGAAGACATGATGCCTGGCTCAACAGATCTGACAGAAAATAGCAAGAAAAGAAAACAAGAAATTTCTCCGCGATATGGAGGTTAACAGGTTTGGGAGGTATATATATAGATTTTTGATCTTGGGGAACAAGCAGAACGGAAGAAAAACGGAGTCCGGAAAGTACCCGAGGTGGGCACAACCCACCTGGGCGTGCCAGGCATGCCTGGCATGCCCTGGTGTATCGTGCCCACCAGGGTCACTTTCCTGGAAGTTTTTTTTTCTAATTTTCTAAATATTCCAAAACTGACAAAAATATTTTTGCGGATTTTTCAGAGTCCATTTACTTACCGTATCACGTACCTCCTTTTTTTCATTATTCTAGAGTATTCCCAAAGGTTTCCTTTATGTGTTCTTCTGGTGTCAAAGTTTGAATAACATTGCTTTCAACATTAATGGGCGTACCTGGATATAGTGTTTTATTTGTTGCCCATTGACAACCTTCGGGTTAGTCCCTTCAACATTATTTATTTTGATAGCTCCGGATCGATAGACCTCCTCGATGACATAGGGTCCTTCCCATTTGGAGAGGAGTTTTCCTGCAAAGAATCTGAACGCGAGTTGTACAAAAGAACATATTCTCCGACATTGAACTCACGCTTTTGGATTCTTTTGTCATGCCATCTTTTAACATTTTCTTTGAATAACTTAGCATTTTCATAAGCCTGGGTTCTCCATTCATCTAATGAGCTAATATCAAATAACCTATTTTCCCCCAGCAAGTTTGAAATCATAATTGAGTTCTTTTATTGCCCAAAATGCTTTGTGTTCTAACTCAAGAGGTAAATGACAAGCTTTTCCATAAACCATTTTATATGGAGACATACCCATAGGATTTTTATAAGTCGTTCTATAAGCCCAAAGTGCATCATCTAATTTCTTAGACCAATTCTTCCGGGACCTATTGACACTCTTTTGTAAGATTAGTTTTATTTCTCTATTGCTAAGTTCAACTTGACCACTAGACTGAGGATGATAAGGTGACGCAATTCTATGGTTAACATCATACTTAGCAAGCATTTTACAGAAAGCACCATGAATAAAGTGTGAACCACCACCAGTCATTAAATATCTAGGGACTCCAAACCTTGGAAAAATAACTTCCTTAAGCATTTTAATAGAGGTGTTGTGATCAGCACTACTGGTTGGAATAGCTTCTACCCATTTAGTAACATAATCAACAACAACCAAAATATTTGTATACCAATTAGAGGAAGGAAAAGGTCCCATGAAGTCAAATCCCCACACATCAAATGGTTCAACAACAAGTGAATAATTCATAGGCATTTATTGACGCTTACCAATATTACCTATTCTCTGACATTCATCACAAGATGAGACAAACTTACGTGCATCCTTGAAGAGAGTAGGCCAATAAAAACTAGATTGCAATACCTTATGAGCGGTTCTATCTCCCGCGTGATGTCCTCCATAAGCTTCAGAGTGACATTTCCGTAGGATCTATTCCTGTTCATGCTCAGGTACACAATGTCTAATAATACCATCTACTCCTTCTTTATAAAGATGTGGGTCATCCCAAAATTAATGTCTTAAATCATAGAAGAATTTTTTTCTTTTGTTGGTATGTGAAGCTAGGTGGTATGTATTTAGCAACAATATAATTAGCATAGTCAACATACCAAGGTGTACTATGAGAAACATTTATTGTAGCTAGTTGTTCATCAGGGAAGCTATCATTAATAGGTTGTGGGTCATCAAGAATATTTTCAAGCCTAGACAAGTTATCAGCTAAGGGGTTCTCTGGTCCTTTCCTATCAGTGATATGCAAATCAAATTCTTGTAGCAGAAGAACCCAACTAATGGGTCTAGGTTTAGCATCTTTCTTTTCCATAAGATATTTTATAGTAGGATGATCAGTGTGAACAATTACTTTAGAATCAACAATGTAAGATCTGAATTTATCACAAGCAAACACCACTACTAAGAATTCTTTTTTAGTAGTAGCATAGTTTCGTTGAGCACTGTCTAGAGTTTTACTAGCATAATGAATAACATTTAGTTTCTTATCAACTCTTTATCCTAGAACAACACCAACAACATAATCATTAGCATCACACATAATCTCAAAGGGCAAGTTCCAATTAGGTGGTTGAACAACATGTGCGGTAATTAAGGCTTTCTTTAATGTTTCAAAGGCTTCCATACAATCATCATCAAACACAAAGGGAATGTCCTTTTGCAAAAGATTAGTAAGAGGCCTAGAAATTTTAGAAAAATCTTTGATAAACCTCTTATATAAACCAACATGACCAAGGAAACTACGAATACCTTTGATATCTTTAAGACATGGCATTTTTTCAATTGAATCAATCTTGGCCTTGTCCATCTCAATGCCTCTTTCAGATATTTTATGGCCCAAGACAATACTTTCATTAACCATAAAGTGGCACTTCTCGCAATTCAAGATGAGATTTGTTTGTTCACATATCTGCAAGACTCGACCAAGATTGCTTAAACAATCATCAAAAGACTTCCCATAAACAAAAAAGTCATCCATGAAAACCTCAACAATCTTTTCACAAAAATCAGAGAATATAGCAGTCGTATATCTTTGAAAGGTAGCAAGTGCATTACATAAACCGAAAGGCATATGTCTATAAGAAAATGTTCCAAAAGGATAAGTAAAAGTTGTATTTTCTTGATTAGATTGTAAAACAGGTATTTGTGAAAAGCCTGAGTATCCATCAAGGAAGCAAAAATGTGTTTGCATGGATAATCTTTCTAACATCTGATCGATAAAAGGTAGAGGGTAATGATCTTTTCTAGTAGCTTTATTTAATTTTCTATAATCAATTACCATTCTATATCCCGTGACAATTCTTTGTGGGATAAGCTCATTCTTATCATTAGGAACAACAGTAATACCTCCTTTCTTAGGGACACAATGAACAAGACTTACCCATCTACTATCAGCTATAGGATAGATTATACCTGCTTCCAGAAGTTTCAATATTTCCGTTCTTACCACTTCTTTCATTTTTGGATTTAACCGACGTTGATGATCAACAACGGGTTTAGCATCAGGTTCCGTATTAATCTTATGCTGACATAGAGTGGGACTAATGCCCTTAAGGTCATCAAGAGTATATCCAATAGCAGCTCTGTGCTTCCTTAGAACTTTCAATAATCTTTCTTCTTCATGTTCCAAAAGGTTAGCACTAATAATAACAGGATATACCTTCTTTTCATCAAGATAAGCATATTTCAGAGTGTCTGGCAATTGTTTTAATTCAAACAGAGGATCACCTTTAGGTGGAGGAGGACCTCCTAGAGTTTCAATAGGAAAATTGTGTTTAAGCAGAGGTTGTTGTTCGAAAAAGATTCTATCTATTTCATTTCTTTCACGCATATGCAAATCATTTTCATGGTCTAGCATATATTGTTCCAAAGGATCAGTAGGAGGTATAGCAATAGAAGCAAGACCAAAAATCTCATCCTTATTAGGCAAATCTTTCTTATGAGATTGTCTACTAAACTTGGAACAATTAAATTCATGAGATTCATCACCAAATCTAACACCGACAGTTTGTTTCTCACAATCTATTTTGGCATTGACGGTGTTCAAGAAAGGCCTATCAAAAATAATGGGACAATGGTCATCTTGTGGGGAGCTAAGAACAAGAAAATCAGTAGGGTATTTTATTTTCCCACACAAGACTTCAACATCTCTAAGAATCCCAATTAGTGATATAGTATCTATATTAGCAAGTTTAATAGTGACATCTATGCCTTCTATTTCAGCAGGTGCTATTTCATCTTTAATTTCTTGATATAAGGAGAAAGGAATAGCACTCACACTAGAACCTAGGTCACATAACCCATGATAAAAATCTATCTTAACTGAGATAACAGGCATGCCAACAACTGGTCTATGTTTATCTTTTCCTTCTGGTTTGGCAATTCTAGAAGCTTCTCCACGGAAGTAAATAACGTGCCCTTTAATATTATCAACTAAGATATCTTTAACCATAGCAACACTAGATTCAACTCTGATTTGTTCAGGTGGTTTGGGTGTTCTAACATAACTTTTGTTAACCACAGTTGAAGCTTTAGCATGTTCCTCCACCCAAACAGGAAAATGTTTTTTTTCAATATAAGCAGTGGGAGCAACTAGATCAACATTGTAAATAATGGTTTCTTCTTTAGCTTTTACCGGTTCTTTAATTTCTTCTTTAATTGGTGGGTGATATTTAAACCACTTCTCCTTAGGGAGATCAACATGAGTAGCAAAAGTTTCACAGAAGTAAGCTACTATCTCAGAGTCAAGTCCATATTTAATGCTGAACTTTTGAAAAGCTTCGGTATTCACAAAAGATTTAATACAATCAAACTTAGGTTCAATACCTGACTCTTTACCTTTGTCGATTGCCCAATATTTAGACCTGCGTTTAATTCTTTCTAAAAGATCCCATCAAAATTCAATAGTTTTCTTCATAAAAGAACCATTACAAGAAGTATCGAGCATGGATTGATCATTACGAGAAAGTCGGGCATAAAAATTCTGAATAATAATTTCTCTCGAAAGGTCATGATTGGGGCATGAATATAACATTGACTTAAGCCTCCCCCAAGCTAGAGCGATACTTTCTCCTTCACGAGTCCAAATATTATATATATAATTCCGATCACGATGAACTAGATGCATAGGATAAAATTTCTGATGAAATTCCAATTTCAAACGGTTCCAGTTCCAAGATCCAATATCATCGCATAGCCTATACCATGTCAATGCTTTTACATTCAAAGATAAAGGGAAAACCTTCTTCTTAGCATCAGCTCCGGGCAAACCTGAAAGCTTAAACAATCCACAAATTTCATCCACATATATCAAGTGCATACCAGGATATTTGGTTCCATCTCCCGCATAAGGATTAGCTAGCAGTTGCTCTAACATACCCGAAGGAATTTCATATTCAATATTTTCAGTAGGTGAAGTTGGTTGAGGGGAAACTAATTGTGGTTCCGGTCGAGGTGAAGATACCCCGAACAAACCCCTCAAAGGATTATTTTCCTAGTAGCAGGTGACAATAAATTTCAGCATGTATTAATGTTTACCAGTTTCCACTTACCAAGAGTGCTTCACTCCCCGGAAATGGCGCCAGAAAATAGCCTTGATGACCCATAAGTATATGGGGTCAATTGTAGCTTTTTCAATAAGTAAGAGTGTCGAACCCAACAAGGAGCAGAAGGAAATGACAAGTGGTTTTCAGCAAGGTATTGTCTGCAAGTGCTAAAATTGTAAGTATCGGAGTAGTTTGATAGCAAGGTAACTTTTAACGAGCAAGTAACAAAAGTAGTAACAAAAGTGCATCAAGGTAGCCCAATCCTTTTGAGGCAAAGGATAGGCCAAAATAGTTTCTTATGATAAGCAAAGTGTTCTTGAGGGTACACGGGAATTTCATCTAGTCACTTTCATCATGTTGGCTTAATTCGTGTTCGGTACTTTGATAATTTGACATGTGGGTGGACCGGTGCTTAGGTGATGTTCTTACTTGAACAAACCTCCTACTTATGATTAACCTTCTCGCAAGCATCCGCGACTACGAGAAAAGTATTAAGAATAAATTCGAACCATAGCATTAAACTTTTGGATCCAATCGACCCCTTACGTAATAGCGCATAAACTGGGGTTTAAGCTTCTGTCACTCTCGCAACCCACCATCTAATAACTAGTCCACAATGCATTCCCTTAGGCCCAAATATGGTTAAGTGTCATGTAGTTGACGTTCACATGACACCACTAAGAGAATGGCAACATGCGTATCATCCAAATATCAAACACATATCAAGTTCACATGATTACTTGCAACATGATTTCTCCTGTGACCTCAAGAACAAAAGTAACTACTCACAAATGATAAACATGCTCAAGATCAGAGGGGTATTAAATATCATAATGGATCTGAACATATAATCTTCCACGAAATAAACCATATAGTAATCAACTACAAGATGTAATCAATAGATCTAGTGACCCACAAGCGCCAATCTATAGTTTTGATACAAAGATTGAACACAAGAGATGAACTAGAGTTTGAGAGGAGTTGGTGCTGTGAAGATGTTGATGAAGATATCCCTCCCCAAGATGGGAGAGTTGTTGGTGATGATGACGACGATGATTTCCCCCTCCAGGAGGGAAATTCCCCCGGCTCCGCCGGAGGGCAAAAGTGCTCCTGCCCAAGTTCCGCCTCGAGGCGGTGGCGCTTCGTCCCGAATGTCCTCCTCTAACTTTTTCTAGGTCAAAATGACTTATATACCAGAAGATGGGCACTGGAGGTGGGCCGAGGAGGGAAGCACCCACCAGGGCACGCCTGGGCCTCTTGGCGCGCCCAGGTGGGTTGTGCTCACCTGGTGGCCCCATCTGGTACTTATTTGCTCCAATATTTATTAAATATTCCATACAAATTCCTCGGGAAGTTTTAGCTCATTTGGAGATTGTGACGCCCCGGAAACGATGCGCCAGGTGTCGTCCAACTATTCATCGTTGTTGCCTTGTCATTTGCTTGCGTGTTGCATTTTGTCATGTCATCATGTGCATTTCATTTGCATGTTTTTCAAAACATGCATCTGTTCGGGTTCCCCCTGTTCTCTCTGTTGTCCGTTCTGAGCACAGACATACTCACGCGTGCCCGTCGCCCCTCTCAGACCTTGTTTCGTGAGCGGGAGAAAAACATTCTCGGAATGGGTCGAGATTTGCCGAGTGGCCTTGCTATATCACCGGTAGACCGCCCGTCAAATTTCGTTCCATTTGGAGGTCGTTTGATGCCACAACGGTTAACCGCGTAGCCCGAAACCCCTATCTCTTTGCAGCCCAGCCCCTCTTCACCACAGCCCGTGAGCCCATCCAAACCCCCTCCATGATCTCGGTCGTTGGATCGTAATCGTGTGGGCGAAAACCGCACCCCATTTGAACTCCCCTAGCTCCCTCTACCTATAAAAACGTCCCCTCCCCCTCCATTTTCGGGCAAAAACCCTAGCTCCCCTCACCTCCTGCCGCCGGACGCGTCCGTCCGTGCCGGACGTGTCCGCGCCGCCGCCCTGACGAATCCGCCGCCGCCACGTCACCCTCTCTCTCCTCCGCCGCCGCAGCCCACCGGGCCCAGATCCGGCCCGCCCCCGTGCCGAACCCGGGCCCCGAGCCCCCGAGCGCGCCGCCGCCCAGGCCCGCCATCGCCGAAGTCCGGCGCCCAGCCGCCTCCTGCTCGCCCCCCCGCTGCTGCCGTTCGTGCCGCCTCGACGCGCACCCCGCGCCATCCCGCACCAGCTCCAACGTCGTGCTGCCTGCCTCTCACTCCATCCCCGCCGCCGGATCCGTGGCCGCGCCGCCCGGTCCCGCCTCTCCAGCGTCCCCGGCGGCCTCCGCCTCCGCCCGGCCTCGCCCTTGCCTCTGTCGGTGCTGGATCCTGTGAGACCCGACCCGGATCTGCCTCCCCGGCGTCTTCCCCGTCTACTCCGGCGAACCCCTACCATCCTCGTAACCCGTGCCCAGATCCAGATCCACGAGGTTGACTTCGTTTTTCCACTTAAGTCCCGAATTTTTTTTGCTTTATGTTGCATACTTTGACCTGCCATAACTTCTTGTGTGCTCCTCGCTTTGTGCGTATAATATATCAAAATGTTCATTGTGAGATTCTCTTCATTTTATTCCATTTTGCCATGCCTGTTTGAGATCATCTTGATGCCCTTATCATTGTTGCAAGAGTGCTATATGATGTTAACTGCTACCTGTTAACAGAACTTGGTGATTTGTCTTTTTCATTGCACTTTGTGTGTGCATCTTATGAGCTTGATGTCTACATGAGTTTTGAGCTACATCATGCATCTTTACAGTGGTGCAATCCATGTATTTTTGTGAGTCTTATACTGAGTGCATCAAGCTCGTGAAGTGGGCTACTTGCTGTTACTGTTTTGCTAGGCTGAATCTGTTATATCATGATGCTATGTAAACCTGCTGCTACAAGTTATTCTATGCATAATCTGGAGTTGTTCACTAACGCTGTTTTGTTCTACATGTTATGATCTATCCATTCGTGCCCTTGTTTGCATTTATAGCTTGATGTAGCTTGTTGTTATCATGCTCCAAACTTGCTAAATAATGTTGTTGTCAGCCTGTTTACATTAAGTTCAGTTTTGCCATGAGCTTTGCTAGTGATCCATGCACCCTATTAACTTGCCCTTGCCATGTGTAGCTTCAGAATTATGTCATATTATTGTTGGTTGACTTTATATGCGATGTATTGCTCCGTGGTGAGTTGTACAAGCTCACCAACATACCTACTTATCGTTGTTTCTGCCATGTACTGTTATTCTGAATCTGTCATATCACTTGCCATGTTTGCATGGATCCTACCATCTTTTCTGTTGATCTTTGGAATTAGTTCAGTAAGGGAGTTTTGTTCCTTGTCTTTAGTATTAGCATGCGATGCTGTTGTTTGACATGATAAGTTCCTATAGCATGTTGTTTGATATCTCTAAACATTACAACCTGATGTTATTTCTGCCATGCTCAGTGATTTCTGCCAAGTCTGTGAAACTGTTATTATTTGCAATCTTGCCATGTCCTTTTGAGCATGTTCTAGTGATTTCTGGAGATAGCTCATTGTTCATGTTTTGTCATGCTTTACCTGTACATCATGTCGATGCCTTTTGTTTTCATGTTGAGGTGCTGTAGCATATTGTTTTGATGCTTGATAGATGCCTAGTTGCTGTTTTGGACAGATTGTTGTTATGTCTTGTTTGGAGTGTATGTGTTGCACCGTTGCTCCGTTTGGAGTGTGCTCTATATGAAACTTGCTTAGTTTTGCATGTAGTTTCATCTTATCATCTGGCATCCATGTTTTGATAGTGTTTGCTTGATGTTTGAATGCATTTTGCATCAATGTCATGTTTGACTTGTTTTGCTCATATCTTTTAGGCGGTAGCTCCGAATTAAATGAACTTTATATGTAACTTGACTAGAATTTCGTGTAGATCATCTTGGTGCATCTTAAATTCTTGTTTAAAAACTTGAACATAAGGTTTATTCAGATGTGGAACAATTTAGAAATTTGCATATGAGGATTTACCGGACTTGTTATATGTTGTTTACGGCCTCATTTAAACTTGCTTTGATGCGTTGTTTTTGTTTGCACCATCTCTTGCCATGAGTAGCCTCATCTAGCCTTTGTCATGCATCATGCTTGGTCGTGCATCTTGTCATGTTTTTATGTGTTGTGTGTTTACATTTTTGTTTGCTTCTTTCCGGTTGTGCTCCTTCTCGTTAGTTCCTGTTTTGTTGCGGTCGTGAGGATTCGTTCGTCTACGTTTGGTTCGTCTTCGTGGCTTCATCTTCTTCATGGACTCGTTCTTCTTCCTTGCAGGATTTCAGGAAAGATGACCATTACCCTGGATCTCACTACTATCATTGCTATGCTAGTTGCTTCGTTCTATCGCCATCCTGCGCTACCTATCACTTGTTCATCCAGCCTCCCAAACTGCCATGTCAGCCTCTAACATTTTCACCCTTCCTAGCAAACCGTTGCTTGGCTATGTTACCGCTTTGCTCAGCCCCTCTTATAGCATTGTTAGTTGAAGGTGAAGTTGAAGATTGCTCCATGATGGTCAGGTTTATGTTGGGATATCACAATATCTCTTATTTAATTAATGCATCTATATACTTGGTAAAGGGTGGAAGGCTCTGCCTTATGCCTGGTGTTTTGTTCCACTCTTGCCACCCTAGTTTCCGTCATACCGGTGTTAAGTTCCTTGATTTTGCGTTCCTTAGGGGGTTGGGTGATTTATGGGACCCCCTTGACAGTTAGGTTTGAATAAAACTCCTCTAGCAAGGCCCAACCTTGGTTTTACCATTTGCCTCATCTAAGCCTTTTCCCTTGGGTTTCCGGAGCCCGAGGGTCATCTTTATTTAACCCCCCCGGGGCCAATGCTCCTTCGAGTGTTGGTCCGAACCGAGCCGCCTGCGGGGCCACCTCGGGGAAACTCGAGGTATGGTTTTACTCGTAGCCTGTCTCATCCGGTGTGCCCTGGGAACGAGATATGTGCAACTCCTATCGGGATTTGTCGGCACAGTCGGGAGGTCTTGCTGGTCTTGTTTTACCATTGTCGAAATGTCTTGTAACCGGGATTCCAAGTCTGATCGGGTCTTCCTGGGAGAAGGAATATCCTTAGTTGATCGTGAGAGCTTGTGATGGGCTAAGTTGGGACACCCCTGCAGGGTATAAACTTTCGAAAGCCATGCCCGTGGTTATGTGGCAGATGGGAATTTGTTAATGTCCGGTTGTAGAGAACTTGACACCAGATCCGAATTAAAACGCATCAACCATGTGTGTAGCCGTGATGGTCTCTTTTCGACGGAGTCAGGGAAGTGAACACGGTTTTGGGTTATGTTTGACGTAAGTAGGAGTTTAGGATCACTTCTTGATCATTGCTAGCTTCACGACCGTTCCGTTTGCTCTCTTCTCGCTCTTATTTGCGTATGTTAGCCACCATATATGCTTAGTCGCTGCTGCAACCTCACCACTTTACCCCTTCCTTACCCATTAAGCTTTGCTAGCCTTGATACCCATGGTAATGGGATTGCTGAGTCCTCGTGGCTCACAGATTACTACACAACAGTTGCAGGTATAGGTTATGCGATGATCATGACGCGAGAGCGATGTTTACTGGTTTTGGAGTTCTTCTTCTGCTTCTTCTTTGATTAGGGGATAGGCTCCAGGTCGGCAGCCTGGGCTAGTAGGGTGGATGTCGTTCGAGTTTCTGTTTGTGTTTCATCCGTAGTCGGATGTCGCCCTTATGTATTGTGATGTTGTATTCGTGTGGCATTGTATGCCTCTAGTATGTATCCCCAGCTATTATTTAATGGTACGATGTAATGATATCCACCTTGCAAAAGCGTCTCTAATATGCGCTTCTATCCTTGGTGGGACCTTCGAGTTCCTTTAGGATAGGGTCGCATATTGGGCGTGACAAGTTGGTATCAGAGCCTCGACCGACCATAGGAGCCCCATTGATTGATCGTGTAGTTTGGCCGTTGTTGAGTCTAGAAGAAAACTATTTCTGAGTCTAGTTATATCAGAGATTAGGAATTCTTTTTACTCCTCAGCCCCTTCGTCGCTCTGGTGAGGAATCTTGACGTAGGTGTTTTGAATTACTCCTCTTCCCTTTCAAACTTTCTTTAGGATCACACAGTTGGTTTTCCAAGCGTTGGTTCTCAGCTCTTTTATCCGGTGCATTTCTCGTCAGGTTGACTCGAGTCTCTTCATCTTTGCCAAGTTCAATCCTCAGTTGTTTTCTTTTTCCCACCCGACCACCCCTTTTCATCTCGGAGTCGGAGTCCGTAATCGAGTATCCATCCTACTCGTGCGTAGCCTTTGCTTCATTTCAATCGGTGTTTTCTCTTCAAGTTATTCGTCGGTTCTCCCTTCCAAGTTGCCTTTGTTTTCCCGCCCTCCCACCCCTTTTTCTTCCCGGAGCCCGAGCCTCTTTCGAGCATCAATTTCATTCGTGTGGAGCCTCTTCAGTCTTTCGTCAATTATTTCAACCGGTGAATTCTCGTCTTGTTTGTCATTCTTCATATCTTTTATTCTCTGGTGGATTCAATTCCAATTTCGGTAGTGATTATATTCTTTCCCTCGGCTCAAGTGTTTTCCCTGCTCGTTCGCCTCTCGCCAGTTTATCCTTCCGGAGTGTTCAAGACATCTCAGGAGATTCGTCAGTGTTCCAATTAATTCGAGGTTGACACCTCATTCTAATATTTCAATTGTTCCGGTGTATCATCTATCTCTTCAAAAATCCTTTCCAACCATATTTTTCTCTTCAGTGGGCCCTAACCCACAGGTCTTTTCCCAGGACCTTACCTGACTCTTCTAATTTCCCGGAGCTATTCTCAAATCCTTTTCGAATTTTGACGTAAGAATGAATTTTATCAGTCAGATGCCTTTCCAAGATCGATTTCAAATCATTTCATTGTTGGCTCAACCTTTTCGGTTTTCATTCTCCCGGAGTATCTCAACAAATTTTGGTGGTGTTCCTCGTCGCCATTCTCAACTTTGAAGACCGAAGAAGAGTTTTCCTCTAAATCTTATCTGTTCTCCCGGAGATTCGTGGTGCTAGCTCGATGTGATCCTATCAAATTGTTTCAATCGTGAAAATTCTTTTCAATCATTCGATGCATTTCAGGAGTTGCTTTCTCTCTCGACCATCCGGAGGCCATCATTTCGGAAGATTTCTTCGTTCTCAGTTTTCAGCTTCGTTCTCCGATTATTCTACATTCTTGCCACTTCATTCGTCTCCACATTCTTCCGGTGATTCCTTCAAGTAGTCTTCAATCAGTTCGTGATCTCCTCATTCTCTTGTTTCCAAACTCCCTCAAGTATCTTCGGGCCTGCTCTAATTCTTTTCGGCGATTCGTTCCCTTCTCTTCGTTCATTTTCATTTTCATGGTGGTTCGTTGAAGATTCCTATTCCGTTCTTATCATATCAATTCATTCGTTCTTTCCAATCCTACCGGTGGTTCACGAAGACCTTCTCAAGTTTGCGATATGACACTTCTCAATCCTTTTCAAGAAGAATAAGTAGTATGCAAAATGCTTTGCTTGTCATCAATTTAATATGATGAAGGAAAAGCAGACAATAAATCTTATTCTTATTTCCTCGAAGTGATTAATCCCTTTCTTTGGAGTTTGTTCTTGATGAATAAATTCTAGTTCCAAGTGTTTTCATTTTTTCTTTCCGGAGTTCAAAATCCCTCGGCCATTTCATCGGAACATCCATCTAAATCACCGCAAGGCTCATCTTATTCTTCCTTCCTTCATTATATCTCATCATCCTTTCATCACCGAAGTTCTTCACGGTGGTTCTTCATGATTTAATTCATTCTTCAAGAGTTCACCAAGATTTTGTTGGAGGAGTTCAAGTATCTTTTCTTCTCACGTCTCGAAGTGCAAATAATTCTTCATTTTCTCCTGAAGTGGAGTTTTGCATTTTCTTCGTTCTTCTCAGCTATTCAGACATTTGGTTGTGGTATAATTTCACCTCAAGTTTTGAGTTATTTTTGATAAGTCCACAACAAGCTTATTCTTCGTTGTTGATTTTATCAACAACTCCATTCAATCCTTCCTTCTAAGTTCTTTTCATTCAATTCTTTCAATTCTTCCGGAGGCATTGCATTGTTCATCTCGTCAAGTGCCATCTATTTGGGTGAAGTTCATGTTCTCATCCTTCCATTTTCAGTCAGAGTGTTGCCGAAATTCTTTTGTTATATTCCTTTTCTATCTTGTTCTAACCGGAGTAGTTTCAGAGTCTATCTTGTTTCTTGAGCTTTTCATTCTCGTCATACTCGTCATTCCTCTTTTCTACCCGAGTTCTCTCGATTTTGTTATTCTTCTTTCTTCTGGTCTTATTTCACCCCTTCCTCTTTCTCTTTCGTCTCGATCCTAAGATCCCGGGACAAGATCTCTTGTTAGTGGAGGAGAGTTGTAACGCCCCGGAATCGATGCGCTAGGTGTCGTCCAGCTATTCGTCGTTGTTGCCTTGTCATTTGCTTGCATGTTGCATTTTGCCATGTCATCATGTGCATTTCATCTGCATGTTTTTCAAAACTTGCATCCGTTCGGGTTCCCCCGGTTCTCTCCATTGTCCGTTCTGAGCACAGACACACTCGTGCGCGCTCGTCGCCCCTCTCAGACCTTGTTTCGTGAGCGAGAGAAAAACATTCTCGGAATGGGTCGAGATTTGCCGAGTGGCCTTGGTATATCACCGGTAGACCGCTCGTCAAATTTCGTTCCATTTGGAGGTCGTTTGATGCCCCAACGGTTAACCGCGTAGCCCGAAACCCCACTCTCTTTGCAGCCTAGCCCCTCTTCACCACAATCCCTGAGACCATCCAAACCCCCTCCATGCTCTCAGTCGTTGGATCGTGATCGTGTGGACGAAAACCGCACCCCATTCGGACTCCCCTAGCTCCCCGCCTCTCGCTCCAGCCCCGCCGTCGGATCCGTGGCCACACCGCCTAGCCCCGCCTCTCCAGCGCTCCCGCCGGCCTCCGCCTCCGCCCGGCCTCACCCTTGCCTCTACCGGCCCGGATCCGGCGAGATCCGGCCCGGATCCGCCTCCCCAGTGTCTTCCCCGTATACTCCGGCGTCTACTCTGGCGAAACCCAGCCATCCTCGTAATCCACGCCCATATCCAGATCCACGAGGTTGACTTCGTTTTTCCACCAAGTCCCGAAATTTTTGCTTTACATTGCATACTTTGACCTGCCATAACTTCTTGTGTGCTGCTCCGTTTTGTGCGTATAATATATCAAAATGTTCATTCTGAGATGTTCCTCATTTAATTCCATTGTGCCATGCCTGTTTGAGTTCATCTTGATGCCCTTATCATTGTTGCAAGAGTGCTATATGATGTTAACTGGTGCCTGTTAACAGAACTTGGTGATTTATCTTTTTCATTGCACTTTGTGTGTGCATCCTATGAGCTTAATGTCTACATGAGTTTTGAGCTTCATCATGCCATCTTTAAAGTGGTGCAATCCATGTATTTTTGCGAGTCTTGTAGTGAGTGCATCAAGCTCGTGAAGTGGGCTACTTGTTGTTACTGTTTTGCTAGGCTGAATCTGTTATATTATGATGCTAAGTAAACCTGCTGCTACAAGTTATTATATGCATAATCTGGAGTTGTTCACTAAGGATGTTTTGTTCTACATGTTATGCTCTATCCATCCATGCCCTTTATTGCATTTATAGCTTGTTGTAGCTTGTTGTTATCATGCTCCAAACTTGCTAAATAATGTTGTTGTCAGCCTGTTTACGTTAAGTTCAGTTTTGCCATGAGCTTTGCTCGTGATCCATGCACCCTATGAACTTGTTCTTCCCATGTGTAGCTTCATAATTATGTTATATTACTGTTTGTTGACTTCATATGCCATGTATTGCTCTGTGGTGATTTGTAAAAGCTCACCAACATACCTAATTATCGTTGTTTCTGCCATGTACTTTTATTCTGAATCTGTCATATCACTTGCCATGTTTGCATAGATCCTACCATCTTTTCTGTTGATCTTTGGAATTAGTTCAGTAAGGGAGTTTTGTTCTTTGTCTTTAGTTTTAGCATGTGATGCTGTTGTTTGCCATGATAAGTTCCTGTAGCATGTTGTTTGATAGCTCTAAACATTACAACCTGATGTTATTTCTGCCATGCTTAGTGATTTCTGCCAAGTCTGTGAAACTGTTATTATTTGCAATCTTGCCATGTCCTTTTGAGCATGTTCTAGTGATTTCTGGAGATAGCTCATTGTTCATGTTTTGTCATGCTTTACCTGTACATCATGTCCATGCCTTTTGTTTTCATGTTGAGGTGCTGTAGCATATTGTTTTGATGCTTGATAGATGCCTAGTTGCTGTTTTGGACAAATTGTTGTTATGTCTTGTTTGGAGTGTATGTGTTGCACCGTTGCTCCGTTTGGAGTGTGCTCTATATGAAACTTGCTTAGTTTTGCATGTAGTTTCATATTATCATCTTGCATCTATGTTTTGATAGTGTTTTCTTGATGTTTGAATGCATTTTGCATCAATGTCATGTTTTACTTGTTTTGCTCATATCTTCTAGGCGGTAGCTCCGAATTAAATGAACTTTATATGTAACTTGACTAGAATTTAGTGTAGATCATCTTGGTGCATCTTAACTTCTTGTTTAAAAACTTGAACATAAGGTTTATTCAGATGTGGAACAATTTAGAAATTTGCATATGAGGACTTACCAGACTTGTTATATGTTGTTTCCGGCCTCATTTAAACTTGCTTTGATGCGTTGTTCTTGTTTGCATCATCTCTTGCCATGAGTAGCCTCATCTATCCTTTGTCATGCATCATGCTTGGTTGTGCATCTTGTTATGTTTTTATGTGTTGTGTGTTTACCTTGTTGTTTGCTTCTTTCCGGTTGTGCTCCTTCTCGTTAGTTCCTGTTTCATTGCGATCGTGAGGATTCATTCGTCTACGCTTGGTTCGTCTTCGTGGATTCATCTTCTCCATGGACTCGTTCTTCTTCCTTGCGGGATTTCAGGCAAGATGACCGTTACCCTGGATCTCACTACTATTATTGCTATGCTAGTTGCTTCGTTCTATCGCTATGTTGCGCTACCTATCACTTGTTCATCCAGCCTCCCAAACTGCCATGTCAGCCTCTAACCTTTTCACCCTTCCTAGCAAATCGTTGCTTGGCTATGTTACCGCTTTGCTCAGCCCCTCTTATAGCATTGTTAGTTGCAGGTCAAGTTGAAGATTGCTCCATGATGGACAGGTTTATGTTGGGATATCACAATAACTCTTATTTAATTAATGCATCTATATACTTGGTAAAGGGTGGAAGGCTCGGCCTTATGCCCGGTGTTTTGTTCCACTCTTGCCACCCTAGTTTCTGTCATACCAGTGTTATGTTCCTTGATTTTGCGTTCCTTACGCGGTTGGGTGATGGGACCCCCTTGATAGTTCGCTTTGAATAAAACTCCTCCAGCAAGGCCCAACCTTGGTTTTACCATTTGCCTCATCTAAGCCTTTTCCCTTGGGTTTCTGGAGCCCGAGGGCCATCTTTATTTAACCCTCCCGGGCCAGTGCTCCTTCGAGTGTTGGTTCGAACCGAGCCGCCTGCGGGGCCACCTCGGGAAAACTCGAGGTATGGTTTTACTCGTAGCCTGTCTCATCTGGTGTGCCCTGAGAACAAGATATGTGGAACTCCTAACGGGATTTGTCAGCACAGTCGGGAGGTCTTGCTGGTCTTGTTTTACCATTGTCGAAATGTCTTGTAACCGGGATTCCGAGTCTGATCGGGTCTTCCTGGGAGAAGGAATATCCTTCGTTGACCGTGAGAGCTTGTGATGGGCTAAGTTGGGACACCTCTGCAGGGTATAAACTTTCGAAAGCCATGCCCGCGGTTATGTGGCAGATGGGAATTTGATAATGTCCGGTTGTAGAGAACTTTACACCAGATCCGAATTAAAACGCATCAACCATGTGTGTAGCCGTGATGGTCTCTTTTCGGCGGAGTCCAGGAAGTGAACATGGTTTTGGGTTATGTTTGACGTAAGTAGGAGTTTAGGATCACTTCTTGATCATTGCTAGCTTCACGACTGTTCCGTTTGCTCTCTTCTCGCTCTTATTTGCGTATGTTAGCCACCATATATGCTTAGTCGCTGCTGCAGCCTCACCACTTTACCCCTTCCTTACCCATTAAGCTTTGCTAGCCTTGATACCCATGGTAATGGGATTTCTGAGTCCTCGTTGCTCACAGATTACTACACAACAGTTGCGGGTACAGGTTATGCGATGATCATGACGCTAGAGCGATGTTTACTTGTTTTGGAGTTCTTCTTCTGCTTCTTCTTCGATTAGGGGATAGGCTCCAGGTCGGCAGCCTAGGCTAGTAGGGTGGATGTCGTTCGAGTTTTATTTGTGTTTCATCCGTAGTCGGATGTCACCCTTATGTATTGTGATGTTGTATTCGTGTGGCATTGTATGCCTCTGGTATGTATCCCCAACTATTATGTAATGGTACGATGTAATGATATCCACCTTGCAAAAGCGTCTCTAATATGCGCTTCTCCTTGGTGGGACCTTCAAGTTCCTTTAGGATAGGGTCGCATATTGGGTGTGACAGAGTTGTGCAGAATAGGTAGCTTGACGTAGCTTTTCCAGGTACAGATTTCCAGCTGCCGAAATTCTCCCCTTGGTGCATATCTTGCATATTATGAGAGAAAAGGCATTAGAATTACTCCAAAAAGCATTATTATACAATAAAACAACATGAATAAAAGTAGGAAAACATGATGTAAAATGGACGTATCAAGCCGCCATCGGCTATTTAGTTTAACACTGCCTATGGTTCACCAACCAATTTATGCATGTTGTGAGAGTCAGCTTTCAGTTTTATCCATTTAAGGTACTTGACCAATTAAACCAGAAGTAACAATCGCCGTGGTGCTGCTTGTAAACCCTTAGCCGAACAAATCAGAAACGTAAGCGGTAAGCCGAGGAGTCGAGCAACCCAACTATTGACCAAAGGCGCAAGTCAAAATCAATGCATATAGACACGAAATACTGAGGATATTTTGTCGAGGACCCTGCTGAGTACCTTGGCTTCTGGTGGGTGCTCTAGTTGCATCCGCCCATTTAATATTGCCGATGCTTAAAGTCGTTCTTGTGTTGTCTCATAAGATGTATGCTCGACACTTTTTTGAAAGAGAGAAAGGGTGCACCATGAGTGTATGTGTCGCCCGAAGATTTGTGCGTCTCTTCATTCATTTAGAAAAGGTTGAACATAACAGTCTATGCGATGACTTAAGGATACAGAAATTAGAGGGTATTACAAAGGCTTGTTTGGAGAGGAGACGCGTTTAAACTTTGATCCTTTGGCTTCATGTTCCTGTTGCATCGTCATGGCATAGCTTCCATGTGTCTCTGTCAAACAGAGACTGCTATTTTTGTTCCTTTGTACTATCCAACTAGTGAGTCGCGACCTCTACTTGTTTTGTAGTCACCCTTTCTGCCCTAAGGCATTTTAATGGCGATTGGATGCTTTTAAGAGCATGCTTTGGCTTAAGGTCTTGTCGTTTTCTCTAGGCTATTTGCTCGCTCCTAGCTGGGCTATCTATATAGCTTGATTGTTGAGGTAATGTACAGTTTTGCCTCCATCGGTCATTGATTGTGCATTAATCATGTGCCCTTTATGGTACGAACGAAACTTGGTTGCACATCATGACATGTTGCCCATAAGTTTGGAACATTTGAGCATGATGCTTAGTTCTGATGATCAAAAGATTCATTGGTTTATCCAATGAGACATCTTTTGTGTTTTTGTGCCTCGCTGCCCCCCATTGAATTTTCAACATGAAGTTATGTATCCGAGTAATGTAGGCCTCGCTCATGTAGAAGGGGAAGTGGAGCACGTATCCCTATTTAGGCCCCCTAGCTATTTGCCCCAAGGAGTTATTAATGCCCTTTGGTCATTCGTATGATCATGGTTGCTTAACGTAGCCCAAGCTTTCAATGCTTCCTCGGTGGCTTGCACCTTGGCCGTGAACGCCACAGTCTGCTCTTTTGTTTGGAGAGAGCGTCCCGTCTTGCCATTAACTATGATGAGACCATTGGGCCCCAACATCTTTAGCTTTAGATAAGCATAATGCAGGACGGCGTGGAATCGCGCGAAGGTGGTTCCTCCAAGGAGGGCATGATAACCACTTAGGAAGGGGATGATGTCAAAGATTAACTACTCGCTCTGAAAGTTTTCGGGCGTGCCAAAGACTACATCTATGGTCACGCTCCTCAAGCACTGCGCTTCAATTAGTGGTATGATACCCTTAAATGTGGTACTGCTGGGCTTGATCCGTGTTGGGCGATATGCATTTTCTCAACTGTGTTTGCATATATCAGGTTGAGGCTTCTTCCGCCATCCATGAGGACTCGGGTCAGATGAAAACAGTCCACTATGGGATCGAGTACCAGCGCGACCGTTCCTCCATGACGGATACTCGTCAGGTGGTATCTTCGATCAAATATGATCAGGATTTTTTACCATGGATTATACTTCGGCGCGGCTAACTCCATGGCGTACATCTCGCGGAGTAGGCACCTCCTCTCCTTTCTGGTTATGTGGGTGACATCTATCACGTTCATGACCTTGACCTCATGAGGAAATTGTTTCTAGTCGCCATTACTGGACCCAGGATGGTCACCGTCCTTGTTACATGACTGGCCCATGCCTTGGTTCTCTGCCACTATCTTACCATCTTGCCTGATAACCCAACAATTCTGGTTGGTATGGTTAGCGGGCTTGTCGACAGTGCCGCGGATGGCACATGGTTTGTCAAGGATATTGTCCAGTGTTGATGGAGCGTCCATGTTCCCTTGAAAGGGATCCCTTTTGTTACCACCATGCTGGTTACTAAATCCAACATTGACCATGGAGTCCTCGACGTCGTTGTTGCTTCCTTTATTGTTGCTCTTGTTATTCTTATTTCACCGAGGTTTCCCTTTTCCATCGCGTACTTTGGAGGTGCTTGGGTCACCATGACCTGTGCTCTTTCGAGCTAATCAGGTATCTTCTCCGACGCAGAATCAGATCATTAGATGTGTAAGGGCTGCCATTGTCTAAGGCTTTTCCCGACTAAACTCTCAGGCGAACCATTCATTGCAGATGTTGTGATTAAATGCGGCGATAACCTCGGCATCCAGGCAGTCCATGATCTAGTTTTTCTTGGTCACGAACCGATTCCAGAATTTCCTAGCAGACTCCCCCGGCTTCTGTATGATATGGACGAGTTCGTCAGCCTCCGGGGGTCAAACATAAGTGCCCTGAAAGTTTTCTCAGAATGCATCCTCGAGCTCCTCCCAGCTGCCGATGGAGGTTTTGGGCAGGTTGTTAAGACAATGCCCAGCTCAGCCCTTGAGTTTCAAGGGTAGATATTTGATGGTGTGAAGCCCATCACCACATGCCATGAGTATATGCATGAGGAAACCCTCATCCACACGACATGGTCCGTGGTTCCGTACTGCTCGACGTTTATGGGTTTAAACCCCTCCGAGAACTTGTGCTCCATGACCTCATTTGTATAACACAGGGGATGGGAAGCTCCTCAGACATTGGCTATGGCATGACGGGCATCGGATGTTGTCAGGATTTGATTGCTCGTGTAATCGTGTGGGTCCCCATTCTTGGCTAGCCAAGCTAGGTATCCCGCCTGTCCAGCAGGTGGGCACTCACTGGGTTTCTAGATCGACCATGATGGAGCAGCCTACAGCTTGCCTCGTAAGTCATTTTTATGAGTTAGATGGGGTGGATTTAATCCTCCCCAACGTCAGGGGACCTTGGGGTGGTCCTTGTATCTATCAGCTGGCCTGTTCCCCGAGGAAGGCGGTTGGGCTTCTCGGCTCATCCGTGCTTTGATAGCACGCTGTCGCCAGCCTCCTTGTCTAACTCTAGAGTTGATTTCTTCTGGGGTACAATTTGTTAGCCCCATTCTTCACAAGCTTGTCCTAAAGATCCTGCTCGGCCTTGAGGAGTTCGACCCATCTATCATTCAGTTGGTCCTGATCAAACTATAGCTTTTGGATCTTCTGCTGAATTCTCTTGGTCGTACTGGCCAGTCACTTGTAGCAGGCCTTGATCTGTGGTGGCTCGAGAGGCTCCTAAAAACGTCTAATTCATTGGGGATGAGGCTTCTATCCTCCTCGGACTCGGGGTAGTAGTCGACATCCTCGGGGTCCTCATCATCCATTGTCTCTATCGTTATTCCTATTGCCAATGTTGTCGCCATTGTCGACATTACCACTGTTATCAGTGTTGTCGGCGCCATTTGGAGCAGCGTTGTCATCGGTGCTGTCACTGTTTTCTAGTGCCACTATTGCTTGCCTCATTTACCAGTGCCACTATTATGGTGGCCCTTGCGTTGGTGTTCTGGGGAGGGGGGGGTCTGCTTCCTCGTTCATCTTTGGGGATATCCACCATATAGACACCATACATGGAGGTAGCAGCCCACTTGCTGGTGTTCATGGTGCAGGTGGGGACACAGTGATCAACGTCTTGTCGACATCTTCATCCATGTCATCATATTCGTCGGACTCTTATGCCAACATGTCGGTTAAATCATCGACGATGGTGACGAGGTGGCTGGGCTTAAAATTCAAACCACTCCAGGTCTTTCCCCGATCCGATCATAGATTGACAGTTGATCATCCAAGACTGATAGGTTCTTAATCTGATCGAACATCTTGTTTAGTAGGTTGTTATCGGCCTCGCCCATCTCTTGACAGTAGGTGGTGTTTAGTTAAAGTTTGCCCAAGGTTCCGCCTAACGTACCTCGAGGGTTTCAATGGTGAATCTGAAGTGTGATCCGACGGGGTGATGCTTGGGTCCGAGCTCGAGGCTAGATCTGAGATGTGGACGCCTCCGAGATCTTGCCCCAAGATTGAATCTGGCACTAGGACAACAACGTTGGCAGGAGCCTCGGTCTGGTCTGACTCCCAGCCCGAAAAAGCAAGTTCGCCACGAGAATCCGCGGTGTATTCCAAATTGCTAAACCTGATGGTCTGGCCTAGAGCAAGATTCTCGACCTGGCCAAGGTGGCTGGTTGAATCGGTGTCCGAACAACACTTCCGAAGGCAAAAGTTGTCTGGGGTAGAACGTCATCCCACAAATAATGTTGCCGTTGATCCGGAGATGAGCCATCGCACCTTTGCGACCACACAATGGTACTTGTATGGTCCACCAATGCCGGAGGTAAATCCAGCAGATCTCGGGTCCCGAGCTGATGAACTTGGCTTGATGTTAGCATGAAGGAGGGACACATTATTTACCCAGGTTCGGGCCCTCTCAAAGAGGTAAAGCCCTGCATCTTGCTTGTATTTTATTGATTGTGGATGGGGTACAAAGTACATGATGATCTACCTCGTGATCGCATGAATGAATCTAACCTTCCCTCTACAGACTAAAACCCTTTGCTTATATAGGGACCGAGGGGTACCTAGAGTTACACATGGTAGGTTGCATCTAGAGATAAAAATGCCTAATATTATAATATGCCTTGAAGAATACGCCAAGTCTTCGGAGGATTCCATCTTGAGTACACCAGGAGACATAGCTTATGTGGCCCATTATTTGGTTGTCAGTAGTCCTTGGTCCAGCCCACCAATGGCATGACGATGTGGTGAGTACCCCTAACCCATGTCTACAACCACCTGGAAGTGGAGAGTGAGGTGGATCACATTATCCAAGCTCAAAGACCCGAGCGGTGCTTCATGGGATCAGGAGGCCCGCTCGATCCTTTTAGAGGTAGAGCACTACCAAGGCCACACTATGGTTAGCTCACAAACCACATGTTTAAGCCTATGTACCATGACAATGACAACTAACCACGTTTTTTTAACTAACCATGTTGTTATGCTTCTTTCTTAGGCTCACCCAAGGATGCAGAGTTCCTCAACACGCCCATCTAGAACTACCACTAGATACAACAAATCTTCTCCTTCGGGCTGGCAACCGGCAATCATGCCCTGGGCTCCGGTTAGCTGCTCGGTTGGCCCATGCCTGAGTATGCAAAGACCCAGGAGTTAGGGACCATCATCCTTGATGGTTCTGATAAGGATGGTGACCATGTTCTTGTGCTTGATAGGAAGAGGAAGAGGGGAGGCTTGATGGATGAAGAGCTGAGCATCTTCACGAGAATGACTCATGCCGTCAAGGAGGCGGTAAGCGCCATCAGGGAGAGCAAGTAGGTCGATGTCCAGCCTTGTGGCAACCCTGCTCAGAGAAACTAGAATGCCCAGTATTCCAAGTCTTCTAGAATAGAACACTGCTTAGCATAGAACAAATCAACTCTTTATTATAGTCTAAATGGGTACAAGGGGATACATCGGCATGGCGACACTACGCCTGCCACGGTTGCTCTATGCAAGTAGCAGAACAACACGAAGCAGCGGAATAAGTACTGGCAGCGGAACAACGATGACGGTGATGAACTCCACTCCGCAGGGACTCTAGCTAGAACGCTTATCCTAGCTCGCAAACAAGGAATACATGGCCAACAAGGAATCAAATCCGGCATGACCTGCAAACTGGCATGACATGCCAAGTCAGGACAATGAATGTACTTGCAAGCTCACAACAACCAAGAGAAATCAAGACAAACAACAGCATGACAATTACAGGTTAAACAGGAATTAACATGATACTATCAGAACAACATGGCATGTACAAGATGAACATGATACATCTAAAACAATATGAGGATGGTGTGAACATTAGAACATGATGATACTAGCATGCAACATGATGACACTATCTGAAGGAAATATGCCCTAGAGGCAATAATAAAGTTGTTATTTTATATTTCCTTATTCATTATAAATGTTTATTATTCATGCAAGAATTCTATTAACCGGAAACTTGATACATGTGTGGATACATAGACAAAACACCGGGTCCCTAGTATGCCTCTACTTGACTAGCTCGTTAATCAAAGATGGTTAAGTTTCCTAACCATAGACATGTGTTGTCATTTGATGAATGGGATCACATCATTAGGATAATGATGTGATGGACAAGACCCATTCTTTAGCATAGCATTATGATCATTCAGTTTTATTGCTACTACTTTCTTCATGTCAAATACATATTTCTCTGACTATGAGATTATGCAACTCCCGGATACCGGAGGAATGCCTTGTGTGTTATAAAATGTCACAACATAACTGGTGATTACAAAGATGCTCTACAGGTATCTCCGAAGGTGTTTGTTGGGTTGGCATAGATTGAGATTAGGATTTGTCACTCCGAGTATCAGAGAGGAATCTCTGGGCCCTCTTGGTAATGCACATCATAAGAAGCCTTGCAAGCAAAGTGACTAATGAGTTAGTTGCAGGATGATGCATTACAGAACGAGTAAAGAGACTTGCTGGTAACGAGATTGAACTAGGTATGAAGATACCGACAATCGAATCTCAGGCAAGTAACATACCGATGACAAAGGGAATAACATATGTTGTCAGAACGGTTCGACCGATAAAGATATTCGTAGAATATGTAGGAGCCAATATGACCATCCAGGTTCGGCCGTTGGTTATTGACTAGAGAGGTGTCTCGGTCATGTCTACATAGTTCTCAAACCCGTAGGGTCCACACGCTTAACGCTCGATGATGATTTTGTATTATATGAGTTATGTGATTTGGTGACCGAATGATGTTCCGATTCCCGGATGAGATCACAGACATGAAGAGCAGTCTCGAAGTGGTCAAGATGTAAAGATTGATATATAGGAAGATAGTATTCGGACACCAGAAGTGTTCCGGGGTGTATCAGGTACATATCAGAGTACTAGGCGGGGGGGGGGGGGTTACCGACCCCCTCGGGGGAATAATGGTCTTTATGGGCCATAGGAGGGGAGCACACCAGCCCATAAGGAGTGGCGCGCCCCCCTAAGGAAGGAGGCTGAATAGGAGAAGGAGGAGGGGGTTCGACCCCCCTTTCCTTACTCATCCCTCTCTTCCCCTTTTCCCCCTTCCGGTAAAAGGAAATGGGGGTGGGGTGGGGTGAATTGGAATAAGGCCCCCAAGTAGGATTCCTCCTACTTGGGGCACCCAAGGCAGCTTCCCTCTCCCTCCCACCTATATATACATGGGGAGGGGCGCCTAAAAGACACACCAATGATTGTTAGCCGTGTGCGGTGTCCCCCTCCACAGTTTACGCCTCCGGTCATATTCTCGTAGTGCTTAGGCGGAGCCCTGCGTGAATAACTTCACCATCATCATCACCACGCTGTCATGCTGACGAAACTCATATACTTCCTTGACACTCTGCTGGATCAAGAATTCGAGGGACGTCATCTAGCTAAACGTGTGCAGAACTGAGGTGCCATACGTTCGGTGCTTGATCGGTTGGAACGAGAAGAAGTTCTACTACATCAACCGTGTTGGAAAACACTTCCGCATTTGGTCTATGAGGGTACGTAGACACACTCTCCCCCTCTCGTTGCTATGCATCTCCTAGATAGATCTTGTGTGAGCATAGGGATTTTTTTTGAAATTGCATGCTACGTTCCCCAACAGTTGTATCAAAGCCAGGCCTATGCATAGATAATATGCACGAGTAGAACACAAAGAGTGGTGGACAGTGATCATCATACTGCTTACCACCAATGTCTTATTTTGATTCGGCGGTATTGTTGGATGAAGCGGCCCGGACCAACCTTACATGAGCATGTTCATGAGACTGGTTCCACCGACAGACTTGCAACTAGTTTTGCATAAAGGTGGTTTGTTTCTCCAAATTTAGTTGAATTGAATTTGACTGCGGCCGGTCCTTGTTGAAGGTTAAAACATCAAACTTGATAAACCACTGTTGTGGTTTTGTGCCGTAGGTAAGAACGGTTCTTGCTAGAAGCCCGTAGCATGCACGTAAAACTTGCAACAACAAAGTAGAGTACGTCTAACTTGTTTTTGCAGGGCATGTTGTGATGTGATATGGTCAAGACATGATGTGATATACATTGTTGTATGAGATGATCATGTTTTGTAAAAGTTATCGGCAACTGGTAGGAGCCTTATATATGGTTATCGCTTTGTTGTATGAAATGCAAACGCCATGTAATTGCTTTACTTTATCACTAAGCGGTAGAGATAGTTGTAGAAGCAATAGTTGGCGAGACGACCATGACGCTATGATGGAGATCAAGGTGTCGAGCCGGTGATGATGGATATCATGATGATGCTTTGGAGATGGAGATCAAAAGCACAAGATGATGATGGCCATGTCATGTCACATATTTTGATTGCATGTGATGTTTATCTTTATGCATATTATTTTTCTTAGTACGGTGGTAGCATTATAAGATGATCCCTTAACCAAATGTCAAGGTATAAGTGTTCTCCCTGAGTATGCATCATTGCGATAGTTCTTCGTGCTGAGACACCACATGATGATCGGGTGTGATAGGCTCTACGTTCACATACGACCGGTGCAAGACAGTTTTGCACATGCGGAATACTCTGGTTAAACTTGATGAGCCTAGCATGTACAAACATGGCCTCGAAAAACTGGAGACCGAAAGGTTGAATGTGAATCATATAGTAGATATGATCAACATAGAGATGTTCACCATTAATGACTACTCCATCTCACGTGATGATCGAACATGGTTTAGTTGATTTGGATCATGTGTCATTTAGATGAATTGAGGGATGTCTATCTAAGTGGGAGTTCTTAAGTAATATGATTAATTGAACCTAATTTATCATGAACTTAGTCTTGATAGTTTTTGCATATCTATGTTGTAGATCAATGGCACGTGCTACCGTTACTTTGAATTTTAATGCGTTCCTAGAGAAAGCTAAGTTGAAAGATGATGGTAGCAACTACACAATGGGTCCGTAACTTGAGGATTATCCTCATTGTTGCACAGAAGAATTATGTACTTGATGCACCGCTAGGTGAAAGGCCTGCTACAAGAGCAGACACTGACATTATGAACATCTGGCAAGCTCGATCTGATGACTACTCGATAGTTCAGTGTGCCATGCTTTACGGCTTAGAATCGGTACGTCAAAGACGTTTTGAACGTCATGGACCATATGAGATGTTCCAGGAGTTGAAGTTAATATTTCAAGAAAATGCCCGAGTTGAGAGATATGAAGTCTCCAACAAGTTCTATAGCTGCAAGATGGAGGAGAATAGTTCTGTCAGTGAACACATACTCAGAATGTCTAGGTATCATAATCACTTGACTCAGCTGGGAGTTAATCTTCCAGATGATTGTGTCATTTAGAGAGTTCTCCAATCACTGCCAGCAAGCTACAAAGGCTTCGTGATGAACTATAATATGCAAGGGATGGAAAAGACTATTCTCAAGCTCTTCGCAATGCTCAAAGCCGTGGAGGTAGAAATCAAGAAGGAGCATCAAGTGTTGATGGTTAACAAGACCACTAGTTCCAAGAAAAAGGGCAAGGGAAAGAAGGGGAACTTCAAGAAGAATGGCAAGCAAGTTTCCACTCCCGAGAAGAAACCCAAAGCTGGACCCAAGCTTGAAACTGAGTGCTTCTACTGCAAAGGGACTAGTCACTAGAAGCGGAACTGCCCCAAGTATTTTGCGGATAAGAAGGATGCTAAAGTGAACAAAGGTATATTTGATATACATGTTGATGTGTACCTTACTAATGCTCGTAGTAGTACCTGGGTATTTGATACCGGTTCGGTTTCTCATAGTTGTAACTCGAAATAGGGACTACGGATCGAATGAAGATTGGCTAAGGGTGAGGTGACGATGCGCGTCGGGAATGGTTCCAAGGTAGGGATGGCAATTTTATCCATGGATCTGGATACCCATGGATATCCGACCCGGTTGGGCAAGGGTATGGAGCACATTTCTGCCCATGGGTCCGTGGATATGGATACCCATGAATAGACGGGTTGGGCATGGTTATAGTTTGTGCTCCATGGATATCCAATGGATACCCGTATGACATGTGGGGACATATGACAGTGATAGTAGAAAGAGCGAATCAATGGGAAATGGCAGGAAATATTCAACTTGTGCCATGAGCTATATGCTGCAGAATCAACCTCTGGTATGTCACACTTAAGGAATCATCGTATTACTTGTTGCCTACTTATGCATGTAGCTTATGTTGTCATTTGTGAGTGAATGATGATGAGTTAATTTGATCTTTGGGATGGCTTCATGCAGACTTTTCTATGTCCATGGGGCTCCATGGGTATGTGGGTATCCAGCGGGTTTGGGCATGGGCACAAGTCGTGCCCATGGATAATTTGGTGGATGGACAGAGGGTAGGCAGATGGGTCATGGATTGGATTTGGACCAGCTCCACCCGCCCCAAACCCGACCCATTGCCATCCCTATTCCAAGGTCGATGTGATCGCCGTCGGCACGCTACCTCTACATCTACCTTCAGGATTAGTTTTAGACTTGAATTAATTGTTATTTGGTGCCAGTGTTGAGCATGAACATTATATCTGGATCTCGTTTAGTGCAAGACGGTTATTCATTTAAATCAGAGAATAATGGTTGTTCTATTTATATTGAAGAGTGGCCTATTTTTGTTGAATCTCGATTGTGGTGATACACATATTCATAATATTGATGTCAAAACATGCAAAGTTGATAATGATAGTGCAACATATTTGTGGCACTGCCATTTAGGTCATATTGGTGTAAAGCGCATGAAGAAACTCAATGCAGATGGACTTTTGGAATCACTTGATTATGAATCATTTGATACTTGTGAACCATGCCTCATGGGCAAGATGACTAAAACTCCATTCTATGGAACAATGGAGCGAGCCAATGACTTATTGGAAATAATACATACTGATGTGTGCGGTCCAATGAGTGTTGAGGCTCGCGGCGGGTATCGTTATTTTCTGACCTTCACAGATGATTTGAGCAGATATGGATATATCTACTTAATGAAACACAAGTCTAAAACATTTGAAATGTTCAAAGAATTTCAGAGTGAAGTGGAGAATCATCGTAACAAGAAAATAAAGTTTCTACGACCTGATGGCGGAGGTGAATATTTGAGTTACGAGTTTGGCCTTCATTTAAAACAATGTGGAATAGTTTCACAACTCACGCCACCTGGAACACCACAGCGTAATGGTGTGTCCGAACATTGTAACCATACTTTATTAGATATGGTGCAATTTATGATGTCTCTTACCGTTTTACCACTATTGTTTTGGGGTTATGCATTAGAGACAGCTGCATTCATGTTAAATAGGGCACCATCAAAATCCATCGAGACAACACCGTATGAACTGTGGTTTGGCAATAAACCTAAGCTGTCGTTTCTTAAACTTTGGGGATGCGATGCTTATGTCAAAAGGTTTTACCCTGATAAGATCAAACCCAAATCGGAGAAGTGCGTCTTCATAGGATACCCTAAGGAAACAATTGGGTACACCTTCTACCACAGATTTGAAGGCAAGATCTTTGTTGCCAAGAATGGAATCTTTCTAGAGAAGTAGGAAAGTAGAACTTGATGAGGTAATTATACCTTCTCTCAATTTGGAAAGTAGTTCATCCAAGAAATCTGTTCCCGTGATGCCTACACCAACTAGAGAGGAAGCTAATGATAAAGATCATGAAACTACAGATCAAGTTGCTACAGAACCTCCTAGGTCTGGCAGAGAACGATCCACAACAGAGTGGTATGGTAATCGGTAATCCTGTTCTGGAGGTCATGTTACTTGACCATGACGAACCTATGAACTATGAAGAAGCTACGATGAGCCCAGATTCCAATAAATGGCTTGAGGCCATGAAATCTGAGATAGGATCCATGTATGAGAACAAAGTGTGGACTTTGGTGGATCTGCCAAATGATCGGCGACGCATAGAGAATAAATAGATCTTCAAGAATAAGACTGGCGCTAACGGTAATGTTACTGCTTATAAAGCTTGAATTGTGGCAAAAGGTTTTTGACAAGTTCAAGGAGTTAACTACGATGAGACTTTCTCACCCGTAGCGATGCTTAAGTTTGTCCGAATCATGTTAGCAATTGTCGCATTTTATGATTATGAAATCTGGCAAATGGATGTCAAAACTGCATTCCTTAATAGATTTCTTAAAGAAGAGTTGTATATGATGCAACTAGACGGTTTTGTTGATCCTAAAGGTGCTAACAAAGTGTGCAAGCTCCAGCGATCCATTTATGGACTGGTGCAAGCATCTCGGAGTTGGAATATACGCTTTGATGAGGTGATCAAAGCGTATGGTTTCATACAGACTTTCAGAGAAGCCTGTATTTACAAGAAAATGAGTGGGAGCTCTGTAGCATTTCTAATATTATATGTGGATGACATATTGTTGATTGGAAATGATATAGAATTTCTGAATAGCATAAAAGGATACTTGAATAAGAGTTTTTCAATGAAAGACCTCGGTGAAGCTGCTTATATATTGGGCATCAAGATCTATAGAGATATTTCAAGACGCTTAATAGGACTTTCACAAAGCACATACCTTGACAAAGAATTGAAGAAGTTTAAAATGGATCAGTCAAAGAAAGGGTTCTTGCCTATGTTACAAGGTGTGAAATTGAGTCAGACGCAATGCCGGACCACTCCAGGAGATAGAGAGAAAATGAAAGTCATTCCCTATGCCTCATCCATAGGTTCTATCATGTATGCTATGCTGTGTACCAGAACCGATGTGTGCCTTGCTATAAGTTTAGCTGGGAGGTACCAAAGTAATACAGGAGTGGATCACTGGACAGTGGTCAAGAACATCCTAAAGTACCTGAAAGGACTAAGGATATGTTTCTTGTTTATGGAGGTGACAAAGAGCTCGTCGTAAATGGTTACATCGATGCTAGTTTTGACACTGATCTGGATGACTCTAAGTCACAAACCGGATACATATTTATATTGAATGGTGGAACTGTCAGTTGGTGCAGTTCCAAGCAGAGCGTCGTGGTGGGATCTACGTGTGAATTAGAGTACATAGCTGCTTCGGAAGCAGCAAATGAAGGAGTCTGGATGAAGGAGTTCATATCTGATCTAGGTGTAATACCTTGTGCATCGGGTCCAATGAAAATCTTTTGTGACAATACTGGATCAATTGCCTTGGCAAAGGAATCCAGATTTCACAAAAAGACCAAACACATCAAGAGACGCTTCAACTCCATCCATGATCTAATCAAGGAGGGAGACATAGAAATTTGCAAAATACATACGTATCTAAATGTAGCAGACCCATTGACTAAGCCTCTTCCACGAGCAAAACATGATCAGCACCAAGACTCCATGGGTGTTAGAATCATTATAATGTAATCTAGATTATTGACTCTAGTGCAAGTGGGAGACTGAAGGAAATATGCCCTGGAGGCAATAATAAAGTTGTAATTTTATATTTCCTTATTGATGATAAATGTTTATTATTCATGCTAGAATTGTATTAACCGGAAACTTAATACATGTGCTGATACATAGAAAAAACACCGTATCCCTAGTATGCCTCTACTTGACTAGCTCGCTAATCGAATACGGTTAAGTTTCCTAACCATAGACATGTGTTGTCATTTGATGAACGGGATCACATCATTAGGAGAATGATGTGATGGACAAGACCCATTCATTAGCTTAGCATTATGATCGTTCAGTTTTATTGCTACTGCTTTCTTCATGTCATATACATATTCCTTCTACTATGAGATTATGCAACTCCCGAATATCGAAGGAATGCCTTGTGTGCTATCAAACGTCACAACATAAATAGGTGATTATAAATATGGTGTACATGTATCTCTGAAGGTGTTTGTTGGGTTGGCATAGATTGAGATTAGGATTTGTCACTCTGAGTATCGGAGAGGTATCTCTGGGCCCTCTCGGTAATGCACATCATAAGAAGCCTTGCAAGCAAAGTGACTAATGAGTTAGTTGTAGGATGATGCATTACAGAACGAGTAAAGAGACTTGTCGGTAATGAGATTGAACTAGGTATGAAGATATCAGTGATCGAAGCTCGGGCAAGTAACATACTGATGACAAAGGGAATAACATATGTTGTCATAACGGTTCGACTGGTAAGGATCTTAGTAGAATATGTAGGAGCTAATATGAGCATCTAGGGTCTGCTGTTAGTTATTGACTGGGGAGGTGTCTCGATCATGTCTACATAGTTCTCGAACCCGCAGGGTCCGCACGCTTAACATTCGATGATGATTTTGAATTATATGAGTTATGTGATTTGGTGACCGAATCTTGTTCGGAGTCCTGGATGAGATCACGAACATGAACGGGGGTCTCAAAATGGTCGAGAGGTAAAGATTGATATATAGGAAGATAGTATTCGGACACCGGAATTGTTCTGGGATGTATCGGGTACATATCAGAGTACTGGGCGGGGCTTACCGGAACCCCCCGAGGGAATAATGGGCCTTATGGGCCATAGGAGGGGAGCACACCATCCCACAAGGGGTGGCGCCCCCCCCTAGGGAAGGAGGCCTAATAGGAGAAGGAGGAGGGGGTTCGGCTCCCCTTTCCTTCCTCCTCCCTCTCTTCCCTTTTTTCCCTTCCGGTAAAAGGAAGGGGGGGGGGGGCGAATTGGAATAGGGCCCCCAAGTAGGATTCCTCCTACTTGGGGCGCCCAAGGCAGCTCCTCTCCCCCTCCTACCTATATATACATGGGGAGGGGGAGCCTACACTACAAAAAACACTTCCATGATAATATGTGTTTGTCACAATAGGTCACTTTTTCTGTCATGCATGTACATCCATGACGATTTTATAACAGAATCAAGATAGTCATACATGTGGTGTCGTAGAAGTGTTCCATGACATTACCAAAATTGTCATCACGGAAGTGTCCACTTCCATGACGATAAATCGCGCGTCATGGAAGTGCTTTCGTCAAGGGTGACCGACACGTGGCATCCACCGTAACGGGTCGCTGGTAAGCTATCGGGTTCGGTTTTGGATCCGATAACCTGCTAACAGCCACGACCAATGGGGATTTTCCACGTGTAAATTTCTCATCGGCGAGAGGAATCACGTGTCGGCTCACCGTTGGGACAGATGTCATCCACTCATTGGACCGAAGGAGTCTATGATACGTCAACACGTGGCACTGCACAACAGAGGCCCATTCCAGTGAAAAGGCCGGCCCGTTTGACTTGGTCAAAAGGTAGCGGGCTGTCCCATGGAAAGCCTGTTAACGGCTTGTTCGCATATAGCCCATTTACAACTCGCGAAGTCACGACCAGTTACGGCCTATCTGAATTTGGCCCAGTAGCATCATCTGGGCCGTCTAATATGATTCCAGCCCATTGTAACTTCTGGCCCATGTATGGCCCATGACGTATTTCGGCCTATATGAGGCCCTTTGTAACTCTTGGCCCATTAATGACCCGTGGTGAAACTGGCCCGTAATGAACAGTGTATCGTTTTATACCCATTAACGGCCAATTATTCCATTGTGTCGTTTCCATCCCGTGTTATCTTTCAGCCTTCACAAGGCCCATTTATTCTTGGGCTCATTTCCAGCATTCGGTTACTTACGGCCCGTACTAGCCTTTTCTGCGTGTGGGCCAAATTCAGCCCATGGTTACAATAGGCCCATTTGTGGCCCGTTAGTCAGTTGGGCCGTTTTCATAGCGTCATCAAATATGGCCGATTAATGACGGCTCATTATGGTCGGCCCATGAATGGACGATTCCAACTCTAGCCTGTTTACGGCCGATAATGTGGTCTGTTATTGGCCCATGTTTGGCCAATCGATCATAAGGCCCGTAGAAGGCCCATTGATGCTACGACCTGTATAAGGCCCATTGTTTCGACGGCTCATAGAAGGCCCATTGTTTCTATGGCCCGTAGGAGACCCATGGTCACTACAGTAAATATGTAGCCCATGGTTATTGTGGCCTATTTTTAAAAATAGGTTATTGCGGCCACTAGCAAACCGCGGAAAAAGAACTACACTGACTAGAAGCAAAAAAATAAACAAGACAACAAGGAAATAAATAAGCAAGCAACTTACGCTAGGCTATCACGATTATTACACATGTTACATCCACTGGGCATCAAAGTTCGCCACCAGTGCAAATATAGGGAACAAAGCAACATTTCACATACGTTGGTTGTCAAAGTTGACTATCAGTGCAAATACACTCTGCAACAAAACAAGTCTAGGACTGAAACCACTTCAAAAGAGCTCAAGAAACAATATCCTGGGTACCCATAATGCTGGCAAGATGTTTAGCAAGCTTATTAACTTTCTATTGTTTGGCGCTTAAATCCTCCAGTGCTTGTTGTTGCACCAAAAAGTATGCATCTGAATTCTGCAGGGACTTCCTCAGTCCTTCGGCTTCTTGCCGCAACACAGCTGACTGATGCTTTTCATCTTGTAGCTGAGACTGAAGAAGCCGAAGTGATTCAGGCAGCGAGTTTGAAGAGCTTGTGCCAACGGTAGTGGCCAGTAACTCGAACTCTACATCAAGACAGGACTTTTGGGTTGTCTCACTGTCGTGAAGATAGTTTTTATCAGCTTTCTTGGAGATCAACATGGATGTCTTACTACCTTGAACCTTATATGCATTACTTCCTTTAACATTTCATAGCGGGGGTACTCTTCTCCAATATTTTGTTCGCATTCTAAAAAAGAAACAAGCAAACACATCACAGGTTTACCATATTGTATATGAAACTCATTTTGGTAAATCGATTCAGTAGTAAAGTGGACAGGATAATAGCATGAAACAAACATATATGTATGTACCATGGTCACTGTATGGTCTATATCATTCTAGTTTTTGTTGCCAAATCAAGATAGAGACACAGTTCAAATAATATATGTTTAAGACAAAGCAGAATAGACAGAATATAAGTGTGGGAAACTACAGAGCAGTAAAAACACTTGTAATGTGCACGACCTGAGAACACAACTATGTATTCAATTGAAACTCGAATCAACATAGAGCAAGTTACAACAGCAAACCAGTTAAAGAAACAGGTTTAAAACATACCTGTTGTGCCATTGGAGTTTCAATTCCATCCTTCAAATTTGAAAATAGTTGGTATGAGTAAATACAGTGATGCAAGAGCAAAGGAGTGTGAACCATAGCTATAGAACCTAACCTGAGAACAATTCTTCTTTTGCTTTAAGTGTTGAGTTGGGATTTAGAGTGGTGGTCCTCGTGCTTTGGGCACTCCCATTCCCGTACTAACTGCTCGTGTTTGGGTGCTCTGTGGTGGAGACAGTGTTGTGTCAACTGGAACTGGGTTACTATCTGCTGGTGTTGGGGTTAGAAGGGGTGTACCTGGTTCTCTGTCCAACTAGGTAGGGGTACAATCTACGAGAGTCTGGGTTATGTATGGTGGGGCTGGTTCTTGGGCAAGTACAATCATGGTTCTATCTGCATCGACTGGTAGCACTATCTTTTCTGAAGACCATGTGGTTACTCCCTTAGATACTGCCATTACCCTCTCCAATTCAAATGGCTGATAAACAAGAAAAGTATTTGAATGTACGGACATTGTAGGATAGACAGGTGCAATGGATAGTGGGGAATAAAAGATGGCATGAAATAATTCACATTTATGTTGTCTAACCAAACAGGATAGCATGACACAATTTCACATATATGATGGCTAACTAAAGAGGATAGCATGACACAATTTCACATATATGATGGCTAACTAAAATGGATGGAAACACACAGTTCAAAATATGATGACTATGTAAACAAGATGACATGATATAACTATATAATTTATTTATTAAATAGGTTGGCATGCCATAATTCACATACATGCCGCCTATGGAAACATGATAGAATGCCATAATTCATAGATAGAATGACATAATTCAAAATATGATGACTGTAAACACTAAACAGGATGAGATGATATAACTATATGATGTCTTTATCAAATGTGTTCGCATGCCAAAGTTCATATAGATGTTTTCTATGTAAACATGATGGCATGATATAATTCAAATATATGATTTATATAATAAGCAAGTAAGCAAATGGCAATTGCATATATGATGTAGAAACTATGCAATGCAAGACAACATGCATGACATGAGCAATATAACCCTGCCAAGTTTGAGCATAGACCTCAAGGGGGAAATAGGACTCGTCATCTATCTCTGAATCCTCCTCTTAGGAGCTATCTGTAACCAGCAAGGTGTCTGCTTCAGTAGGTAGCATTGTCTGCTCTGATACCTTGTTTTCACTCCAGATACTTCCATCACTGCTTCAAATGGCTGATGCACATGGAGAATAGTTGAATGTACTAACATTGTTGACAAATGTAATACGTAATGAAAAAAGGATGGCATTATATAATTCACATATAAGATTACTGGCTAAGCAGGATGGCATTTCAAAACTCACGTATATGATGCCTGGATAAACAAGATGGCGTTGCATAATTCACATATACGATAAAGAAATTAAATAGATGGCATTCACACAAAGCATGTCTAAACTAAGCAGATGGCATATTTGATGTATAAAGTAAGCAATGCAAGGCACCATGTGAATGATATTACCAACATCAACATGCCAAGTTAGAGAGAAGACCTCAGGGGGTAAATAGGAGTGGTCTTCTCCTTCTGAATCCCCCTCAGAATAGTTATCTTCCTCTTGATTACAATCCGAAATGGATGGAGGGGCAGCTGCCTTTGCGCCCACCATGGAGGGATGTCTACATGAAATTTTATTGTCACGCAAGGCTCGTCTCTTTTGCTCTACATGTTCAGTTCCATTGTGTACAATAACTGACATGCATAGGAATAAAACATAGTGAGATTATGTAAGGAGTGCATGCAGAAATATAGAGTGATGGTAGCAAATTGTGGATAGACTCAAAACCAATGATAATAGGCAGATAATGGCTTCAGTTAAAAAACAAAGATAATGGCTTCTTTACTATTTGTTTTCCACCCAACATGAAACTGATAGTAGACACCAGAGATTAACCAAATAGTAGATAGATAGTATTGGTTGCGGCCTCGATAAGTACCCCACAACCATTTAAAAAATCAAGTTTGAGCATTAGTTTGGAGCTGACTTGGAGTCTAATTGTTGAACAGGATGATAAAGTAGCATGTAATATTAAGCGATGCATAACGTAAGCAGACACGAAAGAGTGCGACCTCTCTTGCGGACCCGTGTAGTCCTTGAGGTCATCTGCTCGGTTGATGATGGTAATGTAGTTGTAGTGGCTGCTGGCAGCGGGGAAGAAGATCTGAGGCGGCGAAAGACAGTCTGGAGGGTGGATCCCTGCTGTTGTGAACCCTTCCGTCGTTGGAGCAGCAGAGCTGGGGTGGAACACAATGCAGCAGGAGCGGGACAAACCACACAAGGTTTTCTTTGACACATATCTGTAACAGAACTAATTGGGTAAGAGCTCGTTTAAATTTGAGGATTCTAACAATGCAGGGATTGGAAATAGACAGGAATAGGATAGGAATGCACATGCAAAACAGAGAATTTAAAAACACAGGATTTCTACCAATCTGGGTGTTTGGTTCACAAGAATTGGAAGATCACAGGATGCAAAGAAGCATGGTGAGATTAAGTCAAATCACAAGAAAATGTATGGTTATAATGTTATTATGCTACTATCTCTTAGTCTTGTGCTTCATGAATAGGAATTTGAAAAGGAGGACAAGTGGATATTAAAATTCCTACATTTTTCTTTCAACGAGACACTAAAGGAACAAATCCTATAGTTTTCCTTTGCTCCATTCCTTTGAACCAAATGCATGAATAGTAGTACCATAGGAAACTTTCCAATTCCTATGTATTTCCTTCACTTTTCCTTTCAGGCAGTGGTGATTCTATTAGGCAGGCTTGAGCAGGGAAAAGCCTGAACTCAATTTTTTTTTACTTCTACAACTTTGGACCCAGGCCACTGCCTTACTAGCTCAGCTCCCAGGCCCATCTACAAATGCACAGCTCAAACGCGCAGAGATAAATAATGATGGCATTCAAGAGAGTCCATCACAGATAGCTAAGTTGCCTGGTACCTCACTGCTTGTCATATAGTAGGAGAAACTAATCATATTTCACGTTACTATGTGTGCTCAGTGGACTATATATATATATAACATGTAGAGTAAAAAAGTGATGCAACAAGTGTACAACCTCTTTGGTGAAGCCATGTCGATCTCAGCGTGATTGGGTTGGTCGGTGAGGATTCTCCGGCTGATTTGGTTATCGGAGGAGGGGAAGAAGATCTTAGGCGTCTGGAAATGGAGCCCGGGGTACTGCTCCACTGTGATGGAGGGTTTCCTTGTTGGAGCAGCTCCGGTGATTTGTTCGACGCCGAGGCTGAAGCAGGACAAGAGAGACAATGTTAACCTGAGTGGAATTCTAATAGCATCTCCAATAGATGATGTAAAATACATAACCACAAAGTGCTAGATGTAAAATACATGAGCCGCTCATCTTTGAACTTAACTGTTGAAACTGAATTTAACTGTTGGAACTGAATTTTGCTATTGAAACTGAATTTTACCGTCGAAACTAAACGCACTAGTAGCAGAAAAGCAGTAGAAGCAGCAGCGCCCGGAGCAGCAGGCCGGGGCGGCTGGTCATGTAGCAGCATCTTGGGTAGCAGCTGCAGGGGCTCGAGGGAGAGCAGGATCTGCTGCTCGTGCAGCAGCAGCGTGCACAAGAGTAGAGTAGCAGCAAGAGCAAGAGGAAGAGCGAGAGCAGCAGCGCAAGGAAGAGCAAGATCGAGAGCAGCAGCGCGAGCAAGAGCAGACCAGCCAGGGGACTGAGAGAAAGAGCAGAGCAACAACGCGAGCGAGAGCCAAAGCAGCAACAACTCCTACTGATGTGGACGTTGCCGCCGAGGGAGCGACGCCGTGGAGGAAGTGGCCGGCGACGCCGTCGTGGATGGAGTTGCGCCATGTCGGCTCCAGACTGAGCGCCAGCAGCACCATGAGATCGAATCAAGAAGAAAATGCGGCGGTTAGTGTAGAACCTCTATGGTGGCGCCGATTAGGCCTCAGCTTCATCCGAGGAATCGGTGATGATGATGCTCTTCTGGTGCGCAGGTGAAGACGGTGTGTGGGAATAGAGGTGGCGCGAAAGACAAGGGGAATGTCGAGGCAACTCCTTGGAGGTGGAGGATGGGGTGGCTAAACCGGCGGGATGACAAGATCGATGACGGATCCTTATCCGATGCGGTGGATGAGGGAAGTCGAGGTGTTGCTATGGACGACGTCGTCGGGGAAGAGGCTCCGGCTGGGTGGTGGACAGATGAGGGTGTGGGGCTTCGCGGGTTTTCGTGGCCTCGGTATACAAATGGGTCGGCGGATGGGATGGGAGGGGGAACCATGGCTTAGGGACGCGCTTGTCCGAAATGTGGTGTAAGTTAGGAAAGTACCCCCATCGATTTGATCTAGGCGGTTGTTTCAGTTCAGGGGTATCACGGGCATTTCGTGTGTCGGGATTTCGCAGGAGGTGGGAGTTTTAGCGCATGTTCTAATTTTGGGATAGTAAGGCGCAGGTTGAGATGGAGGGAGTTTTCGGAGCACAACAAGACAATGATATATCTTAAATATTTCGGGGTAACAAGGTGCGGGTTGAAATTTCCGAACAAGCCTAATGTGTATTGTACCAAATCAATTCGCATTTCCCTCGATGAAAAAACAAAAAGAAATCAATTCACACCACACAAGAGAGTCTAGTCTCGTGTACTGTACCTAATCAATTCGCACTACAAATGCCATTCAAAACTTTGAATTCATGTTATGTTCAATTAAAATATTTCTCTACGTGTATAATGCATGCAACCTGCTACTCAAATGATCATTTTAGTGCATTCCAAACATATATACTACGGCTTCAATATGAACTAAATTTGAATTTGTTTCTCTATTTAAATAAGATCTACAATCATGATTGTTGTCAAGTTAAACCATTTGAATTCGTTTCTCTATTTTAATAAGATCTACAATCATCATGATTGTCAAGTTAAACCATCATTTGTATATTATCTTGACAGCACACCACATGATTACTGTCGAGTTAGATATGAACTATGTGTACTATATGAACTCGAACTCGATTTTTTGAATCAACTTTTATGTTGATTTCAAATCACATTACATTTCAAGCTCTAGCTAGATCTTCATAATCTAAACCATGTCTCATATGTATAATGTGTTTATCACATAATGTATGGTGCCCCGCCCCCTGCGCCTACAAGTATTTAGATGTGAGGTGCAAACGCCACACATTATCACAAATTCAAATAAAATGTGAGATTGTTCGATATATAGTATGGATTAGATTGTTTAATATTTAGTTTGAGCTGCAAACGCCACACATTATCACAAATTCAAATAAAATGTGAGATTGTTCGATGTATAGTATGGTATAGATTGTTCGATATTTAACTGTGAGTTCCAACGCCACACATTATTACATTATGGTATAACATGTCCAAAACCACACCATGCGTATCACCGCTATATTCATGCATGCATATGTTTATAACACTATGATCTCCTATTCAAATATATGAATCCACTTTCATATTGAATTATGATCTTTGTTAGCCTCCTACACCCACACAATCCTCTAACCTTTGTAGCTAGCACTAACTTTCTCTCGTGCATGCACACGCCCTTCTCGCCCTCCCCCTCCCTCTGCATTCTATCCATCGCGCACATTCATTTTTTTCTTTAGGTCATTCTCCCATGGTCTCCACAACTCCTTTCTGACACACACCGATCGATAAACCTCTCCAGCGATGTATGCCTACCACATACACACGCACCTTCCATCTCCTCCTTTCTGTGTCCATGCCTCGTGTCTCTCATATGGTCCCACACACGTGTAAACTCTCGCCCCTATTTTCATCGATCTCACAATCGCACACTCCTCCCCCTATGTAGCTAGTAGGCCTCTCGCACCACCTCCTAGCTCCATTCTCTCTATCTATCCGTCTCACTGGGCCTTATTTTCCTCTAACAAATGGATGTACACCGACCGATCTCCCGCTATACATATAGCTAGCTAGGTCGTTATAACTCATTTCCCCAAGCGTCGATCGATCTACCTCATCCGTTATGTCTTTCCCTTCCTCCGATACACAACAATTGATCTACCAATCTAGTTAAGTCTGCTTACCAAACACATGGTCCCCCTTCATCATCCATGCATGCCTCCCAACACATCTACCACACACACGCACACACAGAAACACACCCCCAATCTTATTGATAATATTGCAGTTCTACCCTCAGTTTGTCTATTAGGCCTCTCCCACCATCTTCGAGAAGCAACTCCACCACCTATCCAGCACTCTACCCCTCTCCCTCTCTCTCCCCCCTCTCTCTTTGTCCCAACCTATTTTCCGCCCTTCACTTATGTATGGATGTCGACCGATCTCCCTCAAGACATAGCTGGGTCTCTCCTTCTCAACACATATATGAGTCGATCTACCTCTCTAGTTAGGTCTCTGCCTCCCCCTCCCCCCACACACCGATACATCGAGCGCTCTAGTCATGTCTCCCTCCCACACACAAACTGGCCCTGTGCCCTCTGACGTTCTGGTAGGTCAGTCGCCCTATATCTTTGACTTACACACACACAATTTCGATGACTCCTTTCATCGATCTCGCACCCACCCACTTGATCCTCTCTTCGACTCTATCAATATCTATGACCCCTCTCTTCTCGTGGATTGCCCCCTCTATATATGATATAGATAGGCCTCTATTTCACACACATTGCATGTGTCAAATTTTTGTTTGAGATATCATCGACACATTTTCCCACAAATACATTCACGAAATCACCGCCCAACAAAACACACTCACGAACGCACACGCCATCTGTCTAGGTTTGTATCTCTCACACACACACCCACGTAGGTGGGGGACGTGCATGAGGAGAAGTGGTGCACACACTGCATGCGCACGTACTCCTGTCTCTTTCCCAACCACACCCGCGCGGGTACATGGTGGAACTCATTTCTATATGAAAAGGCAGCCCACGTGGTAATTTGACACGTGAACTGGTTGTCCACTTGATGGAGGATCATGTACCATGGGTGAACAAACAAATTGCGACTTGACGCGTTATGTTAAAAAAGAGGCAAACCATGTGGGGCCTACCTTAGAGACAAGGCTCTATACACTGGAGATGCTTTGTACGTATTACTTTTGATGTGTCCTATCAACTCGCAGAACAAGGAGAAGCTTGCTTAGTACGCCGTATCCCCCGCCCACGGGCGCGGTGGGTCGCAGAGTCGCGGGACAAGGAGAAGCTTGCTTACTACGCCTACGCTCCCTCCCTCACCCATGCGTGCGTTGGCTCGCAAGACGAGGAGAAAATTTTACTACTCCCTCTGTTACTCCTCGTCCCTACCTTGGCTAGAGAGATTATCATTTTGTTTGAAATATATGTCATTTACTCCCTCTGTCCCCTAATATGAACTACTAGTACATACCCCAAACACTGATGTATATAGACGTATTTTAGAGTGTAGATTCACTCATTTTGCTTCGTATGTAGTCCATATTGAAACGGACGTACTAGTACGCACTCTCCCTCGCCCCTAGACCCTTGCTCGGTCGACCCTCACCTACGTTGTGGACGTGAAACAATTCATTCAGTCTCAGATAGCCAGAACGATATACTGTAGTACCATTATTGCTCGACTTCCCCAAGAGGCGAAGAGCCAAGCGCAAGGTTAATATTTTTGAGATGCCAAGCGCAAGGTTTGTAGGAGAACAAGTAGTAGTAGTACTAGTAGTACGTACCAGTGGTACATACTGTATGAGGAAGAAGGCAACACGATGTATGTTTTGCGTGACAGTCTCTTCTTACAGGACGTGCTAGACCTAATGGACCTGATTGTTACAATGGGAGTACTATCATAGATGGCACGATTCAGAGTGGTGGGCAGCGGGAATAATTCGGAGCTGCTTAGTCTTAAACCCCATGAAGAAGTCCCATCAAAAGGAATAGCCATCCTCTACACATGCTCCTATGTAAAATGAGTAAATGAGACAAAAAGAGAAAGAGACAAAGTAAAAAAACTCACCAGACTTAGAGCCAGCCCTATTGTATCAGTGAATGATATTTCTACGTCGTGATTCACATGGCTATATTATTAACCATGCTGTGGAGGTAGAAGCGGATTTTTATTTATTTGCGGAGGTAGCAGCGGATGGATATTCAACGAGGAGTGAAATGATGGCTGCTTCCTTGGTCAAAAATAGAGAAAGGTGGGCCTCGTGATTTGACGGCTTATTAGTCATTATTACTTCCTATACTCTTTGCCCATATAATAACCGCGTGGTAGAGTAGTGTGCTATAATTTTAATAACCATGCTCGAATAGAAGAGGTGCATGCACCCATGCACGTAGTACTAATACTCCGTAGCACTCTTTGCGTTTTTTGCGTCTTCCCCAACCACCCATGTGACATGGTGGAGCTCATTTCTATACGATGATGCAACCCACGTGATAATTGATGCGTCTAGTAGTAGTTACTCACTTATAAATAATGGAGGGTTGGGAACCACGCATGAACGATGCCGCGTCATTTATAAATAAAGTTTTTTTTCTTTGGTGGCATGTACGCAATATAAATAGGTTCATATGGAGAGAAAAAGAAACTGCTCCACTATATACATAGCCAGGACGAGCCTACACAGTTGCTTGCTGGGGTTGCTCTCTTAACACTCTCTCTAAAAAAACGGTTGTGGCCACATCCCTAAAATCCGGGTGGATCACGTCCGCCGGGGTAAGTGGTGGATGCTTTGTGTAGATGTGGTCATCGTCGCCAACGGTGAAAACCCACTATCGGCACGTCCCGATCAGGGGTCCCCGCCGTTCCCTCTCACAAAGCCGGTACCATTGCCTTCGTCCCTTGATCACTGCCGCGACATGGGCAGTTGCCGCCTCCCGCCGCCCTCCTCTAGGTTGAGGTACGTCCCGATATCCCTCAGGTACAACTTCCTTTAGAGCCGTCTTGCACCACTGCCCCAGCTGCCCACATCGCTCCATGTGGATATTTCTCTACTTCTTTGCCCCGCACGTACCTCTACTGGCTTCTACTGTATTTGTGATGAGTTTATGTCTCATCAACTAGTCTCAGTAATCTTATTCTAATCACGCTTCTTCAATTTCTTTGCCACATGGATGTTCATCGTGATTTTAGTGAAAATGCACAAAATGATCCGATGGTCAAAGGGTTGCAAACATCATTTCTTCGGAAGGTTCAACGTCGCCAGCAAATTAAAGCCTGGTTAGGGTTTAGGGTTCAAGGGCTAGGGACTCCATGGATCGTTTTTTTCTTTAGCTATATCTGTTCCAAAATAAGTGTCAACTTTAGTAGTAGTACAACTTTGTACTAAATTTTGCATAAAGTTGAGACACTTATTTTGGAACGGAGGGAGTACATATTGGCTATGATCTGTCAATCATTGAGATGCAATAGATGCATGTTAGTCTCCTTTGTATTTGATGAAATGTTGCAATAGAGCAACCTTGGATGCAAGATAAATGAAACAGAAGCTGGAAGCTTCATAGCATTGTACAAATTTATCTCCCTGAGAAATTACAATACGTACTATACTACTATGTAAAGGTTAGGTGTCGCACGGTGTCCAGAAAATATGGTGATAGTGTGAGGTGGGCCATGTAATCACTGAGCTTGCGTGTTTTCACTGCTATCGCACTCCTCCGCTGTAAGAATGGAGAAAATGTAATCTACCTCCTTTCTCTGAAACATGGGACATCCAGCAGTCGTACCACCTCAGTAATAATGACCAATGAGCCGTCAAATCACATAGACCCAGTAGTAGGTTGGACGGACGAAGCAACCATCACCCTTGAATCTGCTTCTCCCTTCAACGCAGGCGCCAGTGAGAGGTCGCGTCCGCTCTGCCCGGGCATGAATGTGGCACCGATTCTCGGGAGAGGCGCTGACCGTTTCGGGCGGGAAGCGCGCGCGGGCGATGGAAGGGCTTTGGGTGGGCCAGGCTGGTCAGGAGTGGGCGTGGCAGCTATCCCGACCGGACGCCTGGAAACGAGAGGACGCACTAACTCTCGCGGCTAAATCATACACTACACACCATCTCTCTGTAGAAGTTGGTCGATGTGTCGCTCTCTCTAACACACACACACACACATACGCACACACAGGTTCATAGAATAGGAACATCGTGCGAGTGGGAAGCCACAGGAAGTGAGATAAATGGAGTACATACAAGAAGAGAAGAGGTGGCGAATATTCCATCAAACCTGGACTGAGGAGTAGCTCTCCCTCCGTCTAGGTGTTAAGTCATCTTACGAAAATCAGATATTCCCAAAATGTTTAGGCGTCGTCCCCTCCTAGCCTCGTTGCCAGCGAGCGTTGTTACTTACTCTGCCTTTTTATCTCCCCCGGAAACCCAATGCATGGAGAGCAACTACGCGTTGATAAGTCAAGGAATCAAAGTCGGCTTGCATGCGAGTTAATACATGGCCATGCATGGTAGCTAAAACGACATCTCTTAATTGTTGTGATTAATCGTTGGGCTTAGAGACAGAAACCGGGGCTTCGATTAGAGGAAGGACCGGTCAAGTTTCTCCTTCTCCTCCAATCCGCTTGCACCTTGGTCCCGCTGCACCATCTAATGTGAGTTACACCTAGACGGAGGGAGTAGTATCAGATACGGTGGCACACTGACTTAGGTCGAATACAAGTGCCCAAAATTATTGGAAGAGAGCAAAGTGTACAAACTAAATAATTAAAATTGAATTTCTCGTTTTTTTCCAAAACGGAGGCAAAAGATTTGCCTCATCCACTAAATAAGAGGAGAATAGAGTTTGATAGTTTGCAAGTGACCCTACAAATAAATGCATGGCAATTACTCTTAATACGCCCTAGTTTCTTAGCACCCGTTGTAACCCTTAGTACATACGGTGGCACACTGACTTAGGCCGAATACAAGTGCCCAAAATATTTAAAATTGGAGGATGGTGCAGCCCACCTTTCCGATATTTTGACCGTGTGTGGTTCAGTTGTTGTTCACTTCGGAGGGTTGTGTACCACACGTGAACAGTAGTAAGCGCGACCTGGAGGCTTGTAGCGTTAATTGCGAGTTGACTCCTTCAAGCGTTAAATTTTCTTCACGTAGTAGTCTTTTTCTTCAGTACGTTAAATAAAGAGTTCTGTTTCATGCACAATTTAAAATGATTTTTATGGAGAGAAAAAGAAAACCACTCCATCTATATACGCTGCAGCCTCGGCGCTTGTTTTCTAGGGTTTGCTCTCTTTACACTCTTTGTCCACTATATATATACACGTTGGAGCCTCAGCGCTTGTATTTGCTCTCTTCACACTCTCTCACCCTCTGCAGATCTAAACAAGACTTCGTTGGCCTCTCTCTCTCTCTCCCTCTCTCTCTATGGTCAAAGAGTCGGCAGGATCCGTCCGCCGGGAAGGGAAGGAGGCTTAACACTGTCGCTGTCGGCGAGTGAGGGAATCCACTACCAGCGCAGCTGTTCTCTTTCACCCAGCGGCGGTGCGGGAGGGCCTCTGACCCCTTCTTCCTCACTGTCGTACTTAGTGTGGGAAGATTGGCCTCCGTCCGCCCACTGAGCCACACCCTGAGAACCTTAAGGTATAATTTACTTATTCCACATGCATTGCTCTAGCTACATGTGTGCTTCTTCCGCTTTTGTACTCGAATCTAGGTGTTGGATCAAACAGGAAAGTAGTGGGGAAAGTTGTAAAGCATGAAACTAGGACGTGGTTCAAAGAGGGAAGGAAGGGGGGAAAGTAGTATAGACTGGCTATCCAGCACCTACGTTGGTCGAAAAGGGAAAACGATGACAAACACAGTACACACATCTGTAACGAACTGATCTTTCTGTTTTGGGGGACAAGGATGTAGAGTTTGAGTAGGACTATATTTGCTGCCCTCACATAGGGAAAGGTGTCTAAAGATAACAAAACTGGGACCAACACAAATATGCTCCTTGGTTGTTTGTTCTTTGTTGCAGCAGACTATGCATCACCCCTTTATACATCGGTAGATGCACATGGTGCTGGTGCGTCCACTGTCCCGTACAACTCTCTAGCTGTTGCTAATCTAAGGCCTTGTTTTTTGAAAAAGTCCTAGGAGTTTTTTAGTCCCAACTAAAAAGTCCCTAGTCCCTACCAGTTTGGTTCCAGGGACTAAACATGGACTAGGGGTTATTAAATGACGTGTTAAAAGACCATGTTACCCCTAGTAATGAACTAATAGAGATAAGGTGTGATGCGGGGCAGGGGCAACTGTTGAAAAAAGTACCGAAAAGACTCTCCCTCGGGGTCTTCTTTCTTTAGTCCCAAATGCCCACCTTTAGTCCCTAAAAGTCCCTCCTGTTTGGTTAAGATGGGACTAAAAGTGACATTTTTAGTCCCTACACCCTATAAACAAACACCCTCTAATAATGTCGCTAGAAAATTGAAGCAATGCCATAGTTAAAAGCAAATTACATGTTTAATGAATTTTATTGTTAATATAATCTCTCTGTTAATATGAATCAATACCACTGTTTGAGAAATGCTACTGTCTTGCTTTCTTTCCCATTTAGATAAGTTAGATGCTTTTTTTGTGGGCTTCTGTGTCATCCACCGTTATTGACCAGTAGTTGTTTCCTTTGCACCTCTCTGTAAATAGGGTTATCTACTTCACCTCGTTGCTATTGCGACCTTTTGTTGCACTGCACAAAACACTTTTGTTTTAAGAGTGTTTTGTGCAGTTCAACAAAAATGTCACACCGACAACGTTGCTTGAATTCTTGATCTCAGTGGAACTGCACAGGAGGATATCTAACTTCCTATCCGTGTTGGCAAATTTGTTCAGATCTTCTTCTTGTGACTTGTTTGGATTCCGCGTCATGAGAAGTCAGTGTCGGTGTCAAAACCGGCGGATCTTGGGTAGGGGGTCCCGAACTCTGCGTCTAAGGCTAATGGTAACAGGAGGATGGGGACATGATGTTTACCCAGGTTCGGGCCCTCTCGATGGAGGTAATACCCTACTTCCTGCTAGATTGATCTTGATGATATGAGTATTATAAGAGTTGATCTACCACGAGATCGTAGAGGCTAAACCCTAGAAGCTAGCCTATGATTATGATTGTTCTTTCTACGGACTAAACCCTCCGGTTTATATAGACACCAGAGGGGGCTAGGGTAACACATAGTTGGTTACAGAGAAGGAGATCTAACATCCTAATCGCCAAGCTTGCCTTCCATGCCAGGGAGAGTCCCATCCGGACACGGGACGAAGTCTTCAATCTTGTATCTTCATAGTCCAACAGTCCGGCCAAAGTATATAGTCCGGCTGTCCGGATACCCCCTAATCCAGGACTCCCTCAGTAGCCCCTGAACCAGGCTTCAATGACAATGAGTCCAGCGCGCAGATTGTCTTCGGCATTGCAAGGCGGGTTCCATCTCCGAATACTTCATAGAAGATTCTGAACATAAGGATCGTGTCCGGCTCTGCAAAATAATTTCCACACACCACCGTAGAGAGCACAATACTTTATAAATCTAATATGCCGACAACTTTTCACAGCGTGTCCTTACGCTGCGGCCTGGTTTATTACAAACCGTTTTTCCCAGCATGCCACTACACGTATTACGAGGTGGTTTTATTGGCACGTCTTGTTGAAGCAGAGATCGTGTCCCCCTTATTGCGGGATTCTCATCAATACGGGTGTGGGTAACCCAACTACGCCTGTTGGTATGATTCCTTGTTTTTAGGCAAGTCCTAAATGGTCACGCTGGGGATGCTTGATATTCACCTCCTTTATAGAGGGACCGAGGCCTGTCCTTTTCTTCCCACGCTTGCTCCTTCCCCCACCTCGAGTTCGAACACCCAAAGCTCAGACTTAAGCACTTCGGACCTTCAATCATGTCCGGATCCAACCTTCAAGGTTGGTGGATGGACTCCTTTGTCATAGAGGAGGACATTGCGAAGCTCAGGGAGGCCAGTTATCTGACCGCCGACATCAAGCACATGCTTCCTACTCAAGGGCAGGTCATCCCCACTCCCGAACCCAACGAGAGCGTCGTACTTGTTTCCCACTTCCTCCGAGGCTTAGGCTTTAGTCTTGATCCCTTCGTGAGAGGGCTCATGTTCTATTACGGGCTAGATTTTCACGATATAGCTCCGGATTCCATCCTTCACATCTCGTCGTTTATCATCGTGTGCGAAGCCTTCCTCCACATCACCCCACACTTCGGCTTATGGCTCAAGACCTTCAATGTAAAGCCGAAGGTGATCGATGGGCGACACGCGGAGTGCGGAGGCACTGTAATAAGCAAAAGCACCGATGCTCCACGGCCAGAAGGTTCCTTCCCAGAGGTGTCCGATTTATGGCAATGGAGGTGGTTCTACATCACAGCTCCCCGAGGCACAAAGTGGGCGGCTGCCCCTGCCTTTCGCTTGGGCCCTCCGCCTCAACTGGTGTCATGGGCCAATGTGGGACTGGACTGGGGGCCTGCTAATGACGTACCAACGTTGCAAAGCCGTATTCGGGAGCTTCTTGAGAGGGATATCAGCCTCATCAAAGTAATTCAGGTAATGCTAGTTCGACGGGCCCTGCCGTGTAAACATCGACCTCTCCGGATGTGGGAGTTCAACCCAGAAGGGCCGCGAACAATTCAGCACTTCTTCGGCATGATGCTTGAAGGGATGTATAGGTTATTCTTCGAACCACGAATAAAGTGTCCAGACACCACCGAGGATGCGGGCCTGAGTTGCAATCGCCCAGACACCCAAGTAAGTAGCTCTACAACCGATCACTCTGTTCATATTTATCACAACATTATTTTGAAAACTGTCCGCGGCTAGGATTGGCTCAGCAAGGCGGAGATGATCAGGTGTCCGACCCCACTTCCCGAAGGCTCGCCGAATCCTGCGTTAGCCAGGATGCTTAGACGCGCGCTGAATCAAGTGCCATTGGGGAAAGATGAACGGAAAAGTAGAGAAGCCGAGAACGAGCTTCATACATTGTACATCCGAACTGGGGGGATTAATGTCTCCACAAAGGAGGATAATCGAGGAGGTGAATCTAAGGCTCCCTCCCCCCGCGGGAAGAAAAGGGCTGCCTCTGAAAACTTGGAAACGGAGGCGCCTAAACAAGGGAAGAAAAGTTCGCCAGAGGGCCCTGCCCCAGAGGGCGTCCTCACCGCGCAACGCCCGCAAACGGGCTAGCCTTCCACCGAACTGTAAGTTAATTAAAAGTATTTTAATAGATATATACTGCTTTTTCCTCCGGGAGCAATAACCAGGATCTATCTCTTGAAGTCCGGCTAGTAGCCCTTCTAAATAGAGTTCGTCTTCGGGGGATCTTTTGCCGGAGATGATGGAGAGTGAAACTCCACCTGCCTCCATGGGGCGGGCGACCCCGAGTTGTCGTCACGGAGGATTCCTGATCCGTCAAGGCCAGAAGTCAATGCTTAGGCGACCCAAGGCCCGGAGTGTTTGGCTCCCAAGGAGGGTAATAGGAAGAGTCTAGGACTGTCCGGCACTCAGCCGGACACAGTAACGGGTCTTCTAGAGCAAGCTGCTCTCTTAGAGGATCACCGTACTTTAATGGGTACGGTGTTTGAGAAGATTTTTCATCCGCCAAAAGCGGGTTGAATGAAGCTTTTACGAGCCTGGTCAAAGGCTTTGAGGTACGCAACGAAATACGTAATCCTTCGGTTGTACTGCATACGCTAGGTGTGCTCCATATAGATAGTAGCCCCTGAGACTCTGGTTGCCAGCCCTAGGCGGCAATCGGAGGATCACACTCCCAAGTAATGATCGCACTGTATTATGTGCAGATGGCTAAGGGTCCAGACGTTGACCGGACTGCTGAATTCGCTGAACTGAGGCGACAACTTGATGTGGTAGATGCCGACATCGCGCTTGTGAACAAGCAGCTTAACGAGTCATAGGGTATGTGTTTTCTCTTGGATTATCAGCAAATATCAAGAGGAGCATGATGCTAATATCTATAATATGATGTGGTTGCAGATGGAGATGCTGCCGTGGAGGCCCTCAGGGCGGAACTTGCCTTAGCAAAGGAACAAGCCAGGATAAGCAATGCGGCTGCCCTGAAGGCAGCCGAGGAGTTAAGAGCCGAACAGGCTGCTCATCGCCGGAGCGAGGATAAAATAGCCAAGATGGCTGTGGAGCTGAAAGATGCCGCCAACCGATATGAGCTCCTTGAGAAGGAGAACCAAGCGAAAGTGGCTGACCTGAAGAAGGCCTTGGATGCAGCCAAGGAGACACGCTCTGAAGTCAGAGCTGTGCGGGAGGAGCTTCGACAAGCCAGAAATATCGCGGCTGGGAGTTCCTATTTGTTGCGGATGAAGTTTTGAGATCCAAAGTGCGCTCCTCTGGATCAGCTATGGAGTGCGGCGGACGCGTATGCGGACCTGGCGAAAAGTACTGCTGATGCGACCAAGTTCTTCAAGGATCAGAAAGATCATGGGGTAGAAAGGTTGTTCTGGTTGCAGTTCAGTGCTCTGACGCATCCGCTGCCGTTGAATGAAAGGATGGCCGCTTGGGCCGAGCTCCATAGGTTGTCCGGTCTTGCAATGAGATCTGTCATAGATCATCTTTGGCCGAAGGGACCAAGGCCGGACAGTTATTTTGGTTTAGTGCAACAATTCCTTGGCGTTGTGTCACATATCGACGCTATAAAGAAGTCGGCATGCATCGAAGGTGCGCGGATGGCTCTTGCCCGTGTTAAAACACATTGGGCAGATATGGAGGCCATCGGTATTGCAACCCAGAGTTCGGTGGGAGGCCAGGACCCGACCGAGCACTATTTTGAGCAAGTCATAGAAGGCGCCCGTTTAATAGAGGCTCAGTGCTCGAAGAGTATCATGTTTGAGTGACAAGTCTTTCAATTGTAAAAACAATGCTATTTTAACTATAGAGGTTGTGTTTATACTTTTGCGTGAAAGTATTGTAGTGCCTCCTATGCGGCCATTGATGTATGTATATAACCTGAAAGTTTGCAGTCGTTGGCTTCAGCCCCCACGCATATAATGCGGGGGTGTTCGCGAAAATGCGCGTAATCACACTTGATCCAACGTCTTGGTCCATTAAGGAGGTGATCGCACGTCGAACTAGGCAACCGAACTATATAGCAGTAACACTTTCACTTAGCGATAGGAGTTTGACGGTGGGGCTACTATATAGCCCCTTGTACCTCCGCATGCATCCAAATACGGTGCGCGTATGTACATGACCGGGAAACGGTCCTTCGTTAATGCGGAGGAATCCCAAAGATTCCGATAAGTCCTCGAGTGGTTGACCAGTCTCTCGTTGTATCATGACAGTTAGTTTTCGTCTTTCTCTACTGAGGTGCTCAACCGGAATAACCAGGGCACAATCGCAGTAGTTCTCCTTTGGCCGCCTTAGCTGATAAAACGGAACGTAAGTCAGCAAACCTAGGAGTCCGGCAAACCAAACATTTTACCAAAGACATGATTTAGAGCTGATGCATATAAGGCCAAACTCGCGACGCCGAACACTCCCGAAGGTATTCGGACTTTATAACATATACTGGGCTGAGTAACACCCTCGATTATGAACCCTGTATTTCCAGGTACGTGCATTAATCTGTCATAGTGAAATCCAATAACGCCAGTATCCCTTGTGGGTGTATTAAATACCCATGGGATGTCAAGCAACAAGAGACAGTAAAGAAGGTTTACACAGGGGCTTAATCTAAAGAGAAACCTTTGAGCGGGGCACTCCTGCACGTCTGCGCCTTTGTCTCCATTGTGCCGTATCCTGGAAGGGTGTCGCACGATTGGTGTCTGTAAACAAGGAGAACTCATGTAAAAGAGTCTAGTGTAAGCGTGCGAGAAGTTGGTTATTCTCAATGAATAATGAAAATGCAGTATATTGTTATATTAATAAAGTCAAGCCGAACTGTGGGCTTTGTCACCTGTTTGCAGCCCCTAGCACCACCTATGGGGGTATAGACCCCAGCTCAGGTTTATCTGGGCTGTTACCATCGGCGGTGCACCGGACTCGTCTAACCGTGTCCGTGGTCTTGACGACCGATCATGCATTCTGATAGGAGAGGCCACTTAGTGTTTGGCTGCTAGAGCCACCACATATTCTTCCGCACGTAAGGAACGCTCTATGTTTTCACTAACTGTAATGACACCATGTGGACCGGGCATCTTGAGTTTATGGTAGGCGTAGTGCGGTACTGCGTTGAAGCGAGCGAAGGCCGTTCTTCCGAGTAGTGCATGATAACCACTTCGGAAGGGAGCGATGTCGAAGAGTAATTCTTCGCTTCTAAAGTTGTCGGGAGAACCGAATGTAACCTCTAATACGAGGGAGCACGTGCAGCGGGCCTCAACGCCTGGTATTACTCATTTAAAGGTAGTGTTACTTTGGCTGATTCTTGATGAGTCTATCCCCATCTTGCGAACAGTGTCCAGATATATCAGATTAAGACTACTACCGCCGTCCATAAGGACTCGAGTGAGAAGGTATCCATCGATTATTGGGTCGAGCACCAAGGTAGCCGATCCTTCGTGCCAAATACTAGTCGGGTGATCCCTGCGATCAAAAGTGATCGGACAGGCCGACCAAGGGTTGAATTTGGGGGCGACGGCGCGTATACATCTCTGAGTGCGCGCTTGCGTTTCTTCGGTATGTGAGTCGCGTAGATCATATTCACTGTTTTGACTTTTGGTGGGAATTTTTTCTGTCCCCCAGTGTTCGGCTGGAGAGGCTCATCCTCGTCTTCACTTGGTGTCTCCCTTCCCTTGTGTTTGGCATTTAGCTTGCCGGCCTACTTGAAGACCCAACATTCTCTGTGAGTGTGGTTCACAGGTTTTTCGGGGGTGCCATGAATTTGACACAATCTTTCCAGGACTTTGTTCAGGCCGGATGGTCCATCTTTGTTGTCTTTAAATGGCTTCTTTCGTTGACCGGGTCGAGAGCCCCTGAATCCGGTGTTGACCGCCGTGTTGTCCGGACTCTCTTCATTGTTTCGACGCTTGTTTTTATTGCGTCGTGGCTTCCCGTTGCCATCCCTAATTTCGGATGTGCCTGGGTCGCTGGTGCCTCTACGGGCCAACCAGCTGTCCTCACCCGCGCTAAAGCGGGTCATAAGGCTTGTTAGGGCCGCCATGGTCCTCGGCTTTTGTTGGCCGAGGTGTTTGGCGAGCCATTCGTCCTGGATACTGTGCTTGAAGGCTGTTAGGGCTTCGGCATCCAGACAATCAACAATTTGATTCTTGTTAGTGAGAAATCTGTTCCAAAGCTTACGGGCTGACTCTCCCGGTTGTTGTATTATGTGACTTAAATCGTCTGCATCCGGAGGTCGGACATAGGTCCCTTGAAAATTGGCCCTGAAAGCATCCTCAAGTTCTTCCCAACTTCCAATTGAGTTTTCGGGGAGGCTTTTCAACCAATGCCGAGCTGGTCCTTTCAACTTGAGGGGCAGGTATTTAATGGTGTGGAGGTCATCCCCATGAGCCATGTGGATATGAAGGATAAAATCCTCAATCCAGACCCCAGGGTCTGTCGTTCCGTCGTATGCCTCTATATTCATGGGTTTGAATCCCTGTGGAAATTTGTGATCCAGCACCTCGTCGGTGATGCACCGGGGGTGCACAGCCCCTCTATATCTGGGCTTGTCGTGGCATGCCGTTGACGGTTGTTGTGTCCGAGGTTGGTTCTGAACTGGTATTCGATCAGTATGATCGTTTTGGTGGCCATGATCTTGCGCCGGAGCACGTCCTCTAGATCCATAGATGGACCTAGTCGCACCAGCCTTTTTGTCTAGGAGCTCACGTGAATCGTGTGCTGGCTTGTGTGCGGCGTCAGTAGCTGCTCTACCGCGGCCACGAGGTGGTCGGTCCAGCTTATCGGCCATATTATTCTTTGGTAGAATGGGCTCTATGGCCTCGTTGTCGAATTCGGGCAACAGCTTGCGCTTTGGGTAGCTGTTTGTGTGGCGATCGTCGCCATATTTTTCTTCAGTGTCTAGCACTTTGTTCCATCTGCGATTGAGTGTATCATGTGCGGCCTTAAGCCTTTGCTTCTGCTTCTTTAGGCTCCTCGCGGTGGCCATAAGACTTCCGTGGAGGTTCTCCTGTTCCAAACATTTTTTCGGAATGATGAATGCATCGTCGTCCGGACTGTCCTCCTCTCCGGAGGCCGGTTGATAAGCTCTACCCTCGGGATCGCCGTGATCGGGCGTCTGCTCCGGGCTATGTTTGGAGTGACCTGGCTCATCCTGCTCCATCATTGGGTCCATATGGTCGTTGTTGCCTTTGGAGTCAACCGGGGTGTCAATTTTTCTTGCGCTGTTATTGCTATTTTTACTGTGGCTGGACTTAGAGCGGCGCCTGCGTTGTTACTTTGGTTTCTGCCTGGGGGGGGTTTATCCTCCGTTGCATCCTTTTTGTCGCTATTGTCCCCCTTGGGTGTGTCCACCATGTATATATCATATGATGAGGTGGCTTTCCAGCGCCCCGCAAGCGATGGTTCTATGTCATCTCTCGCATCGATGTCCATGCCGTCGATGTCTTTGGAGTCAAAGTCAAGCGTGTCGGTTAAGTCATCGACAGTGGCTATCAAGTGGGTGGTGGGTGGGCAGCAAATTTCTTCATCGTCGGTATCCCACTCGAGCCGGACATAGTTCGGCCAAGAGTCTTCTGACAAAGAGAGAGAATTTAAAGAATTTAGCACGTCACCGAAGGGCGAGTGCTGAAAGATATCCGCGGCAGTGAATTCCATGATCAGTGCCCAATCAGATTCGATGGGCGCGGATGCACGCGGTCCGGAACCTGCGGCCGGAGACAAGTCCGAGGGTCCGGTGACACAGATTTCCTTAGAGGTGGAGTCTATGTTTGGCTCCAACGCCGATGAGTGTGCGGCCTCCGTGGCGGGGTCCATCCACCCGTCCTCGGGTGGCATGATCTGCTCCAGATTGAAGTCCGGAGCTGTAGCAGGTGCGATATCCTGAATACTGTCCGATGCCAGATCAAAGTCATGCTCGTCGTGATCGTTCGGCGCTCCTGACGCGGGCTCGAACCCGTCAAAGATCAAGTCTCCGCGGATGTCGGCTGTGTAGTTTAAGTTTCCGAACCTAACCTGATGGCCAGGGGCGTAGCTATCGATCTGCTCCAGATGGCCAAACGAATTGACTCGCTGTACGAAGCCGCCAAATAAGAAGATCTGTCTGGGGAGAAAAGTCTCATCCTAGACCGTATTGTTGTTGATGATTAAAGGAGCCATCAATCCTTGTCGCGATGACATAGATGAACTATGAATGAAAGCACCAATGTTGATGTCAAAACTGGCGGATCTCGGGTAGGGGGTCCCAAACTGTGCGTCTAAGGCTAATGGTAACATGAGGTTTGGGACATGATGTTTACCCAGGTTCGGGCCCTCTCGATGGAGGTAATACCCTACTTCCTGCTAGATTGATCTTGATGATATGAGCATTACAAGAGTTGATCTACCACGAGATCTTAGAGGCTAAACCCTAGAAGCTACCCTATGATTATGATTGTTCTTCCTACGGACTAAACCCTCCGGTTTATATAGACACCGGAGGGGGCTAGGGTTACACAGAGTCGGTTACAGAGAAGGAGATCTAACATCCAAATCGCCAAGCTTGCCTTCCACGCCAGGGATAGTCCCATCCGGACATGGGACGAAGTCTTTAATCTTGTATCTTCATAGTCCAACAGTCCGGACAAAGTATATAGTCCAGCTGTCCGGATACCCCCTAATCCAGGACTCCCTCAGTCAGTACTAGCCTTGTTTCACATGATTGTGCAGTGTGCTTTCATATATTGTGCTACTTATGGTAATGTTGCTTGATTCTAGTGAACTGCACAAATGGAGACAAGACTTCCAATCTGTATGTGCACCGTAATATCCCATTGAGGTAAGATAATCATATTTCACCATTGTTGGCCTATATTTTGCTACTGTCATCAGAAAATTAATGTCATTGTTTAGTGCTATACTTGTGCTCCCTAATTGACATGCCAAATCTTACATGGAAGGCGAAGCTTGTCTGTTATTGAACCAAGTGATGAAGGGGAAGAACAATCTGAAGAAAAAACAAAATCAACTCCTAGTGCTATAATGAAGCACTGGAACTATGATGACACAAGTGATGATCTAGTTTTGCATCTTAATTTATTGCTATGGCTGGAACGAGCAATTGTTTTTCCACTGATTTGGTGCCACTCTTAGTGTAATACTCCTATGTAATTATCTCTATGTGCAAACAGGGATCTTCTTTCATGATAACATATATTTTAGTGGAACTGCACAAGAAGATGTTGGAAACATTAAACTAATCAAGGAGTATATGGTAAGCATGGAAACCATAGTAGATAACAATAGATGGTTCCGAAAAGTGCTTCATCTGTAAGCTCTACACAATAAGCCTCGTTACAAAGGTTGGTACCGGCCCACGGATTTCATCCATATGATTGAGCTTTGTCATCTCTATTGGTGTTGTGGTACTATGTAGCTACTGTCATGAACTGCTTCATCTGTGTTGTTTTAAATATTTCCTTTCCTTTTTTTGAGCAAACAAGGATGCTAGCATTTAGTTGTCCTCTTGTCTTTTCACAATAGGATCATCTACCTCTCAAGAAGAACATGGAGTATGTGAAGTGCCTAGTTCTGATTCTGCCAGGAAGGAGAAGCCAAGCCTCTCTTCTTATCACAAGGGAGTGATACGTCTCCAACATATCTATAATTTTTGATTGTTCCATGCTATTATATTATCTGTTTTGGATGTTTAATGGGCTTTAATACGCTCTTTTATATTATTTTTGGGCCTAACCTATTAATCGGAGGCCTAGTGCCAGTTTCTGCTTTTTTGCCAATTTAGAGTTTTGTAGAAAAGGAATACCAAACAGAGTCCAAACAGAATGAAACCTTCGTGATGATCTTTCTTGGACCGAAAGCAAACTAGAAGACTTGGAGTTGAAGTCAGAGATGCAACGAGGCGTCCACGAGGCAGGAGGGCGCGCCCAAGGGGGTAGGCGCGCCCCCACCCTCGTGGGCCCCTCTTAGCTCCACCGACCTAGTTCTTTCTCCTATATATTCTCTTATACCCTAAAAACACCAGGGGGAGCCACGAAACCACTTTTCCACCGCCGCAACCTTCTGTACCCGTGAAATCCCATCTTGGGGCCTTTTCCAGCGATCTGCCAGAGGGTGAACCGATCATGGAGGGCTTCTACATCAACACCATTGCCTCTCTGATGAAGCGTGAGTAGTTCACCATAGACCTTCGGGTCCATAGTTATTAGCTAGATGTCTTTTTCTCTCTCTTTGATTCTCAGTACAAAGTTCTCCTTGATGTTCTTGGAGATCTATTCGATGTAATACTCTTTTGCGGTATGTTTGCCGAGATCCGATGAATTGTGGATTTATGAACAAGATTATCTATGAATATTATTTGGTTTTTCTCTAAATTCTTATATGCATGATTTGATATCTTTGCAAGTCTCTTCGAATTATCGGTTTAGTTTGGCCTACTAGATTGATCTTTCTTGCCATGGGAGAAGTGTTTAGCTTAAGGTTCAATCTTGCGGTGTCCTTTCCTAGTGATAGTAGGGGCAGCAAGGAATATATTGTATTATTGCCATCGAGGATAAAAAGATGGGGTTTATATCATATTGCTTGAGTTTATCCCTCTACATCATGTCATCTTGCTTAATGCGTTACTCCGTTCTTATGAACTTAATACTCTAGATGCATGCTGGATAATGGTCGATGTGTGGAGTAATAGTAGTAGATGCAGAATCATTTCGGTCTACTTGGAACGGACATGATGCCTATGTTCATGACCATTGCCTTAGATGTCTTCAAAATTATGCGCTTTTCTATCAATTGCTCGACAGCAATTTGTTCACCCACCGTAATACATGCTATCTCGAGAGAAGCCACTAGTGAAACCTATGGCCCCCGGTCTCTTTTCCATTCTATTGCATCTCTTTTCCATATTATTGAATCTCGTTTACTATTTTGCAATCTTTACTTTCCAATCTATACAAAAAAATTACCAAAATTATTTACTTTATTATCTCTATCAGATCTCACTTTTGCGAGTGATCGTGAAGGGATTGGCAACCCCTTTATTGCGTTGGTTGCAAGTTATTTATTGTTTGTGCAGGTATTCGGTGACTTGTGCATCATCTCCTACTAGATTCATACCTTGGTTGTCAAATTTGAGGGAAATACTTACGCTACTTTGCTGCATCACCCTTTCCTCTTCAAGGGAAAACCAAAGCAAGCTCAAGAGGAAGCAAGAAGGATTTCTGGCGCCGTTGCTGGGAAGATCTTCGCCAAGTCAAGCCATACCAAGTACCCATCACAAACTCTTCTCCCTTGCATTACATTATTTCCCATTCGCCTCTCGTTTTCCTCTCCGCCACTTCTAAAATGATTTTCGAAAACCTTTGCCCTTTTCTTTGCCCCTCTTCTGTTCGTCTCTTTTCACTTGCTTCTTGTGTGCTTGTGTGTTGGCTTTGGTGGGTCTGCCAAAAAGTGTTGATCCTCACCTTAGGAGGTTGCAAGAAATTGAAATTGCAATTTGAGCATAATAATTTCTTTAGAAACGAGCCTAAGGAACAAAAAAGTTTTATGGAGTACACGAATAAAGAGCTCGATGATATGTCTATGGAATTTTATGGTTTAAAATCTTAGTTTGCTCATCTTGAAAAATTAGTACGCCAAATTTCTGACAAGCAAGCCACTTTAGTTAATAAGATGGCCGCTAAACCGAAAGATCTACACAATAATGATGAAGATGTAAAATTGATTGATGTGACTCCTATTGAATCTTTTTTCCAATATGAATCTTGATAAAGATGGGACTGGAGATGAGTCAACTTTAGTTAAAAGGCGTCCTAATGATTTGGAGTTTTTAGATCTAGATGCAAAAATTGATAAAAGTGGGATTGAAGAGTCTAAAAATTTAAATAGCAATGAACCCACTATTTTGGATTTCAAGGGATTTAATTATTATAATTGTTCTTTAATAGATTGTATTTCCTTGTTGCAATCCGTGTTAAATTCTCCTCATGCTTATAATCAAAATAAAGATTTTACTAAACATATCGTTGATGCTTTGATGCAATCTTATGAAGAAAAGCTTGAACTAGAAGTTTCTATCCCTAGAAAACTTTATGATGAGTCGGAACCTAATATTAAAATTAAAATTAAAGATTATGAATGCTATGCTTTGTGTGATTTGGGTGCTAGTGTTTCCACGATTCCAAAAACTTTGTGTGATGTGCTAGGTTTCCGTGAATTTGATGATTGTTCTTTAAATTTGCGTCTTGTGGATTCCACCATTAAGAAACCTATGGGAAGGATTAATGATGTTCTTATTGTTGCAAATAGGAATTATGTGCCCGTAGATTTCATTGTTCTTGATACACTACTGGAAACAGCTACTTTGCCATCTGCCAGCTCTTTGCCGTCTGCTAGCGGACGGCAAAGAAGCTCTTTGCCATCAGCTACCCAAACGCGGACGGCAAAGAAATGGCTGATGGCAAAGAAGTACTTTGCCATCAGCCAGTTCTTTGCCGTCCGCTAGCGGACGACAAAGCTTCTTTGCCGTCGGCTAGCGGACGGCAAAGAGAGAGGGGCCCCACCGACGAGCTGGTTTAAAAAAACTTAACGCCCCCCCTATTTGCCGTCGGCTAGCGAACGGCAAAGAGCAAGTGGCGGACGGCAAACGTTTAGGTTACTAACGGTGCCCCACCCGCCCATCTCTCTCTGTTCGATCTGTCCCCCTCTCTCCTCCCCGACGACCACCGCCACCGCCACCGCCCCCTGGCCCCACCGCCCCTCGCCCCATCGCCCCCACCACCCGCCACCGCCCCGGTGTCCCGTCGCCCGCGCCGGAGCCAGGTTCGCCGCGGGCCCCTTGCGTCCGCCTCGCCCCCCCGTCCCGGAGCTAGGCTCGCCTCCGCCCCTGCGCCGGCACCGCCTCCGGAGGCAGGCCCCCCCCCCCCGCCAGTGCGTCCGCCTCGCGCCCCCCGCCCCGGAGCCAGGCTCGCCGCCGCCCCTGCACCCGCGCCGCCCCCTTCATCCTCCATCGATAGGAGCCCCCTCCCGCCAGTGCGTCCGCCTCGCGCCCCCGCCCCGGAGCCAGGCTCGCCGCCGCCCCGGAGCCAGGCTCGCCGCCGCCCCTGCGCCCGCGCCGCCCCCTTCATCCTCCATCGAGAGGAGCCAAGGTGAGCATTTTTTTGGTTTTTTTCTACTGTTTTTCTTTGCTGTTTAGGTTTAATTAGGTTATTGATAGGTTTAGGTTAGTGGTTGGTTTAGGTTAGTGCTAGATATAGGTTTAGATTATTAGAAGAAGAAGAAAGTTGAAAAAAAGAAGAAGTAGAAGAAGAGGAAAAAGGAAAAAAAAGGAAGAAGAATAAGAAGAAAGTTGAAAAATATAACAATATAGAAGAGGAAAAGGAGAAGAAGAAAGAAGAAGAAGAAGAAGAAGAAGAAGAAGAAAGAAAGAAGAGGAGGAGGAGGAGGAGGAGGAAGAGGACGAGGGAGAAGCAGAAAGAAAAGAAGAAGAAGAAAGAAGAAGAAAGAATAAGAAGAAGAAGAAGACCCCGACGCGCCACCCCGACACCCCGACCCCGACCCCCGACCCCCGACACCCCGACCCCGACCCCCGACACCCCGACACCCCGGCCTGACACCCCGACCCCGACCCCGACCCCCGACACCCTGACCCCGACCCCCGACACCCCGACCCCGACCCCGACACGCCACCCCGACACCCCGGCCCGACACCCCGACCCCCGACCCCCGACCCCCGACACCCCGACCCCGACCCCCGACACCCCGACTCCGACACGCCACCCCGACACCCCGACCCCGACCCCGGCCCCCGACACCCTGCCACCACGCCCCGACCCCGACACGACACCCCGATACCCCGACACCCGACCCCGACACGACACCCCGACCCCGACACCCCGACCCCGACACCACACCCCGACAACCTGACCCCCTGACCCCGACCCCCCGACCCCGGAACAGCACCCCGACCCCGACACGGCACCCCGACACCGACAGGACACCCCGACCACCGACACCTCCCGAAAAGGTGTTTTTTGGCTTCCAGAGGCCGACGGGGTCATATATTTGTGAATTATTAGTTAGGTCATATATTTCTCGATTTTGTTATGAAAAACATCATATATAATTGTGTTGATCGTGTAGTTTTAAATGTGCAGTTGTTTCATCGCTGCGAGGTTTGGTGTTCGACGACCTCGCCGTGCCTTTGACGAGCTCTGCCCCTTCGTTCGTGGGTGAGCACAAATGACAAGTCCTCCTCCCCCATTAATTATTTGATCTATTCCGATGAAACTTGATAGCTAGCTATATATGTGTCTTGAATCATCAGTATGCGTAACCAATATGTGTCTCCTGTTCGAAAGCGTCATAGTTATAAATATGCATGCATTTGCATATTTATAACCTTGATTCTTTCGAATTGTCCAACGCTATCCATGGACAGCCCGAGTATGTGTAGATTGGGTTCGTTTTCCCATATGCTTTGCTCCGGATCCGATGCATAAATTTTATCAGTGCCTCCCCTATTATTCTCCGGGTACACATCCTCTCTGTTTATTGCAGAGACGTGTATCAGGAGAACAGCGGGGAGGTGCTGCCGAAATTTTGCGCCGGATCCGGAGCATAGTATGGGAAAATGAACTCAATCTACACATACACCAGTGGGATTAGGACCTATCATTACCTATTCGAGTGTAGGTTGCATGGACGTAATAAAATTGACAAAATAGATAAACTGATGAATATATACATGGTGAATTACATATATAATTGTTGTGTGTCCAGTAGCTCTGAAAGTCAAGATGAGTGACCGTGCGTGGATGTTTATCGGTCACACTGGTCAGAACAAATGGAGCGCTGAATGGTTCACAAAAACCAAGGGGTTTGTGCAAGCCGCATTTCCAAATGGCCAAAAGAAAACCTGGTGCCCCTGTTTCCGGTGCGGCAATTGGGAAAAGAAGAAAGAGGCTGAAATGGGCAAACACCTGCAGAAGAGTGGTTTTACGCCTGATTATACGGTGTGGACATTTCATGGTGAGTCTGCCCAACGTGACCGAGCTGAGGTGGATCATCGTCGCACCGACGAGCATGGTACCGGGATGGAAAACATGGTGCAAGGCTATGATGATGCTCGGGATTCGGACGAGGAGATGGAGGAATCTGCAAAGGCTTTCAATGAAATGTTGGAGTCTTCAAAACGTCCGCTCCACGAGCACACTGAGCTTTGTCAGTTGGATGCCATCCCACAAGTAATGGCTCTAAAGGCTCAGTTCAATTTGGGCAGTGAATGCTACGACTGATGTGTTGGCCTTGTCATGCTGCAGGGGTTGGGACCACCATGAAAGTGTCCGCCGGCCCAACTCCGTCCTTGGAGTTCTGATTCGACAAAACTTCCCGGGGTTTGTCACGTTGCCTGGTGAGGGTCGGCTTCCAGAGGTTGGATTGACTTGGGAGCACTACTTGGCTGCCCCAGCCCCGCTGGGTGAGATTATCGACGGTGTCTTGTGCAAGACGAGGGCAGACGTCGTGATCAGAAAGTTCTGGGTAATTGCTCCTTTACGCAATTTAAAATCTTCAACTAGCTAGTTATTAATTGTACTAATCAATATTGTCTCATTTGATTGCAGACATTCTACAGGTGTGAGGAGGGATACGAGGAGGAGGCGGATCATGTTATCCACAAGGAGTGCAAGCGCCTACTTCAGAACTTTCGGCATGAGGTTCGGGTGCAGGCTGTTCGAGACTAGTACGCCGGGCGTGGTATCAAGAAGCCCAAGCAGGAGTGCCGCGATAAGTTCTTGAGTAAGGAGAAGTACATGAAGGTAATTCTTAAGGCCTTGTACTTACTTCCTTCATTTAGTAATTCATAGCCTTAGCGCTCAAGTTTCTATTTGCTAACTTAGGCCCCTCCGAGATGGTGTGCGGATCGGATGGATTGTTGGGAGGTGTTGGTCAATGCGTGGTGCTCAGAAGAATGGATGGCCACCCACAAAGAGGCCAAGGACAAACGTGCCCAAATGGAAGGTGTGCCACACCACCAAGGCAGCTCCAACTTATTTCAGTACAGGCGGAACTGGGTATGTGGTTTGCTTCATGATTCATGCAATTCATTCATCATGCTAGCTTTAGCCCTTTAATTACTAATTTACTTTGTTTCTCTCTTTCAGGCACACTACAATAAGGCGGATAAGGTGCCAGAGGTGTACGACCTGTATGCCATGGCCCACACTGGCCCTTACAAGAAAGTCAAGGCATTCTCTGCGTCTGACCTCGATGATCCAAAGAACTTCACCAACATCTCCGCCCACGAGAAGCTCGTGCAATATAGAGATCACGGGAAGGCGAGGAAAGGGGAGGACTTTAACTCGAGCCAGGGTCCCATTGATACAGAGCTGCTGATGATATCTGGTGGCGGGAGGTCCCATGGCTCCATAGCCATGGGAGATGGACTTATCCATTGTCCTAGCACTCTCCCGGAGATCAAGGTGCGCCAGTCGAGCCCCGCTCCTGAGATAAGGCCTCGTGAACGGCCAGTCCAACTCGCCATCAAGGTTAGTTATACGTACTCAGCTATCTTTCTCCATTACATTGTGTGCGCTTCCATCAATGATTACAAATGGTCATGTGAGTGGTGTTGCAGGCTGCTATACAGAGTGAGAGAGATAGAACGAAGAAACTTTTGGCGGAGGCGGCGGAGAGGCAGCGGGAGTTGGAGGAGAAGACGACAAAGATGTTGGAGGAGGAGAGGGCACGGAATGACATGCAGGCAAGGGCCATGTACGAGCTCCTTGTGGTAAGTTTCTTCTGCAGATTACTTGCTAGTCTTAACATTTGAGTCTCATTACTAACTAGTATGACGCTGTTGTGAAAACCAAATGTGCAGTCTGTGTGCGAGAAGTCCGGTCAGACCGCTCCGCCGATGCCAGTGATTGCTCCTAGGAGCACGGTGAGTTTAATTTGAATGGACATTACTTGCTTGTCTTAACATTTGAGTGTCATAATGCTAACGAGACATTGGAAATGATCTTTGGTGCGGCTTAACTCCAGAAATGCATCGCACGATCCTTCTCCAGCTACCGGTGCGAGCCAGCCCACTCCTTCTCCAGCTACCGGCACGAGCCAGCCCGCTCCTACACCTCCGTGATCACGGTAAGTTTCTCTAGGGTTTTGCTTAACAAATGCATAAAGACCTAGACTTAGCTTTATTTCCTCCAATATGCTTACCATAATGACCTAGAGTTAGCTTATTTTCCTCCAAAATGACTTAATAAGCTTACTGACCTCATAAACCATCCATTCTACCTAAGTTAGCTCTAAAATGACTCATTTTACCTTAGTTAGCTTACAAGTGATCCAATTTATCCAAGTTAGCTCGAAAATGACCCATTTTACGTAGATTAGCTCCTAAATGATCCATTTTACCTACATTAGCTTTAAAATGACCCATTCCACCTAGGTTAGCTCCAAAATGACCCATTTCACCTAGGTTAGCTCCAAAATGACCCATTTCACCTAAGTTGGCTAAAAAACGATCCATTTTACCTTAGTTAGCTCAAAAACGTGGCATTTCACTTAGGTTAGCTCATAAACGACCCATTTGACCTAGGTTAGCTCATAAATGACCCATTTCACCTAGGTTAGCTCATAAACAACCTATTTCACCTAGGTTAGCTCATAAACGACCCATTTCACCTAGGTTTGCTCATAAATGACTCATTTCACCTAACTTAGCTCATAAACGACCCATTTCACCTAGGTTTGCTCATAAACGACTCATTTCACCTAACTTAGCTCATAAACGACCCATTTCACCTAGGTTAACTCATAAACAACCTATTTCACCTAGGTTAGCTCATAAACGACCCATTTCACCTAGGTTTGCTCATAAACGATTCATTTCACCTAACTTAGCTCATAAACGACCCATTTCACCTAGGTTAGCTCATATACGATACATTTCACCTAAGTTAGCTAATATATGGCATATATTTCTTCTTCTAGTCTTCTTATTCTATTCTTTTTCTTCTAGTCTAATTCTTCTTCTAGTCTTCTTTTTCTAACTTTCTTATTTGTCATTTTGCAGGTTTCATTCACTTCACGGAAGCCAGCTTCCTATGATGGATTGCTTGCTTTTTCCTGTTTTTTCCTTTGATGCACTTGTATTCTGCTGGCTTGCTATGAAGAAACTTTGCATATTGTAATATGGATGGATCGATGGAACTATGTGATGGATATATATGTGATGTGAAATTTTTGATGGATATATATGTGATGTGATGGATATTTATGTGATGGATATATATATGCTGTGAAATTTTTGTTGTGATAATTGTTGGATATAAGAAAAACAGAAAAAAAAGAGGCAGTGCAGGCTCTTTGCCGTTCGCAGCAGACGGCAAAGACCCCTTTGCCGTCGGTGGCAAACGGCAAAGGGGGCACGTGGCACCCACCTGTGCTTCCTGGGGTGGACCATTTGGCCAATTTGCCGACAGTGGCGGACGGCAAAGCCTGGCTGACGGCAAAGACTTCGCCTTTGCCGTCCGTCGGGCGGACGGCAAAAAAACGGACGCTGAGGTATTGCTGATGTCACCTGGCGGACGGCAAAGAGGCGCACTAATTTGCCGTCCGCTGGTGGACGGCAAAGGCCGCCGTTAGCCGCCTAATGGAGTGACAATGGCGGACGTGCCACATTTTGCCGTCCCCCCTCTTTGCCGTCCGCCGCTGTAGGCAAAGGGCTCTTTGCCGTCCGCCTTGGGAAGCAGACGGCAAAGGACATGTTTGCCGACCCTATCTTTGCCGTCTGTGTTTGCCGTCTGCGGCGGACGGCAAAGTGCTTTGCCGTCAGCCGTCCCTGCCTTTGCCGTCCGTCATGGCGGATGGCAAAGTACTGGATTCCTGTAGTGATATAGATTGCAATCCTAAATGTCCTATTATTCTTGGTAGACATTTCCTTAGAATGACTGGTGCAATTATTGATATGAAAGAAGGAAATATTAGATTCCAATTTCCGTTAAGGAGGGGCATAGAAAAATTTTCTAGGAAGAAAATAAAATTGCGTTATGAATCTATTATGGGAGCCACTTATGGATTGCATACCAAAGATGGCAATACTTAGATCTATTCATGTTTTTATGCCTAGCTAGGGGCGTTAAACGATAGCGCTTATTGGGAGGCAACCCAATTTTATTTTTTGTTCTTTGTTTTTTTTCTCCTGATTGGTAATAAATAATTCATCTATATTCTGTTTGGATGTGGTTTTATGTCTTAATTAGTGTTTGTTCCAAGTAGAACCTTTGGGAAGACTTGGGTGAAGTCTTTGCGATCTTGCTGTGAAAAACAGAAACTTTTGTGCTCACGAGAATAGCTGTAATTTTTTACATAAGAGTGATTTTAGGTTGATTCTTTTTGCATACGATTAATAGACAAATTACTAAAGTCCACCAATTTATTTAAGAATTTTTGGAGTTACGTAAGTATTCGAAAGTTACAGATTGCTACAGACTGTTCTGTTTTTGACAGATTCTGTTTTCCGTGTGTTGTTTGCTTATTTTGATGAATCTATGAGTAGTATCGGGGGGTATGAACCATATATAAGTTGGAATAAAGTAGGTTTAAAACCAATATAAATAAAGAATGAGTTCATTACATTACCTTAAAGTGGTGGTTTATTTTCTTATACTAACAGAGCTCATGAGATTTTCTGTTGAAGTGTTGTGTTGTGAAGTTTTCAAGTTTTGGTTAAAGATTTGATGGATTTTGGAATAAGGAGTGGCAAGAGCCTAAGCTTGGGGATTCCCAAGGCACCCAAAGGTAAAATCCAAGGACAACCAAAAGCCTAAGCTTGGGGATTCCCGAAAGGCATCCCCTCTTTCGTCTTCGTCTATCGGTAACTTTACTTGAGGCTATATGTTTATTCACCACATGATATGTGTTTTGCTTGGAGCGTTGTATGATTTGAGTCTTCGGTTTTTAGTTTATCACAATCATCCTTGATGTACACACCTTTTGGGAGAGACACACATGAATAAGAATTTGTTAGAATACTCTATGCGCTTCACTTATATCTTTTGAGCTAAGACAATATTGCTTTAGTGCTTCACTTACATCTTTTTAGAGCACGGTGCTTGTTTTATTTTATAGAAATTGTTGACCTCTCATGCTTCAGTTATATTATTTTGAGAGTCTTTTAGAACAGCATGGTAATTTTCTTTGGTTATAAAATTAGTCCTAATATGATGGGCATCCAAGATGGGTATAATAAAAACTTTCATATAAAGTGCGTTGAATACTATGAGAAGTTTGATTCTTTATCATTGTTTTGAGATATGAAGATGGTGATATTAGAAACATGCTAGTAGATTAGTTGTGAATTTGAGAGATACTTGTGTTAAAGTTTGTGATTCCCGTAGCATGCATGTATGGTTAGGGATGAAAACGGAGCGGAAACAGATGGAACTGAGTGGTACCACATTTGTTTTCATATTTTTTGCAGAAGCGGACGAATGCAGAAACCCCGGAAATGAATACAAAAACATATACTACAGGAAACGGATATGGTGCGAATACAAAGCGGACACAGAAACAGAAGTGGGCGTTGACCGGAACTTAAAACCCCCTTTAATCATAGAGAAATACACACAAAAAGAAACAAATATAATGAGTTGTTAACATGGCTACAAAATAATATCATTATGTTAGCAACTTAGAGTAGTATTTTAGTAGTATTGAACAATTATGTATAGAGTCAAGCTGAGTATATGTGTGGTAGTAGAAGTTGTGCCTCAGATTCCTTCTACTAATTATGTCATTGTGTTTTGTTTGGTGGTTGTGACACAAAGGAGACATAGGTCTATAGTAAAACGGAAATTCCATATTCACGGAAACAGAAAGTTCTGTTTCCATGTCTGTTCCATCGAAAAACACCGTTCCGTTTTTATTTCCCTTTCCACATAAAAAATTCCATTTCCACTTCCATTTTGCAAATTTCCGTTTCCGTTTTCATATTTCCTCTCAGTTTCCATTTCTTCTCCAAAAAAACGGAAAGTTTCCACTCCATTTTCATCCCTACGTATGGTGAACCATTATGTGATGAAGTTGGACCATGATTTATTTATTGATTGTCTTCCTTATGAGTGGCGGTCGGGGACGGGCGATGGTCTTTTCCTACCAATCTATCCCCCTAGGAGCATGCGCGTAGTACTTCGTTTTGATAACTAATAGATTTTTTGCAATAAGTATGTGAGTTCTTTATGACTAATGTTGAGTCCATGGATTACATGCACTCTCACCCTTCCACCATTGCTAGCCTCTCTAGTACCACGCAACTTTCGTCGGTATCATACACCCACCATATACCTTCCTCAAAACAGCCACCTTACCTACCTATTATGGCATTTCCATAGCCATTCCGAGATATATTGCCACGCAACTTTCCACCGTTCCATTTATTATGACACGCTCCATCATTGTCATATTGCCTTGCATGATCATGTAGTTGACATTGTATTTGTGGCAAAGCCACCGATCATAATTTTTCATACATGTCACTCTTGAATCATTGCACATCCCGGTACACCGCGAGAGGCATTCACATGGAGTCATATTTTGTTCTAAGTATTGAGTTGTAATTCTTGAGTTGTAAGTAAATAAAAGTGTGATGATCTTCCTTATTAGAGCATTGTCCCAGTGAGGAAAGGATGATGGAGGCTATGATTCCCCCACAAGTCGGGATGAGACTCCAGACTAAAAAAAGAGGCCATAAAAAGAGAAAAGGCCCAAATAAAAAAATGAGAGAAAAAAGAGAGAAGGGGCAATGCTACTATCCTTTTTCCACACTTGTGCTTCAAAGTAGCACCATGCACTACAAAAAAAAGACACATCCATGACATTTTGGGCCAAACGAATTTTTTTTCTGTCATACATATGACACTTCTATGACGATAATTGTGACAAAACTCGGTATCATCATAGATGTGGTGGGCTCGTACTTCTATGACAAAAAATCATGACAGATAATGGGCTTTTCATCTTGGGAGGGCTGGAGACGCAGCTGCATGACATTCTTTGGGCCATCCATGACGGAAAAAACCATGGTAGAAGCGAGGGGGAGGAAAATTTCGGGAAGTTGCCGGTTACGGTGGGAGGTTGGGGGCCGAGCGACATGTGTTTCTCTAGGACACGTACGCGCGTGTGTGTGAGGCATTGGCTCTAACTGAACCCGAGAGAGGTGTTGGGCTCTAACTGAACCCGAGCGATTGCACTGCAGGCTACGCGTTACTGAACCCGAGCGATCGATCGATGGCTATTAACTGAACCCGATGGGGCGATTCCTTCGCTACTGCTGCTAACAGAAGCCGATCGATTAGATGAACAGTGAGCATTGCGGGGGGGGGGAGGGGGTTTGGATGAACAGTGAGCGGTGGCGTTGCCTCTGGATGAACAGGACCCCGTGGTGTGGAGGGCTGGATGAACAGTAGACGGTGGAGGGGTGGCCGTGGAGGGGTGGTTGAACAGGACCCCGTGGTGTGGAGGGCTGGATGAACAGTAGACGGTGGAGGGGTGGTTGAACAGTAGCCGGTGGAGTAGCGTGTGGTGGAGGCTGGATGAACATGAGCCCGTGGAGGCTAGAGGAGGTCGACAGTAGCCCGTGGAGGCTGGAGGAGGTGGACGATGGAGATGAATAGTATCCCGTGGAGTCCCGTTTTGCGGTACGCCACACCCCTCCCGATGAATAGGACCCCCGTTTCGACCGTAGGAGGTCCGTTTTGCGATACGCCACACCCCTCCCGATCAACAGGACCCCCGTTTCGACCGTAGGAGGTCCGTTTCCTCCATTTTGCGGTACGCCACACCCCTCCTGATCAACAGGACCCCCGTTTCGATCGTAGGAGGTCCGTTTCCTCCGTTTTGCGGTATGCCACACCCCTCCCGATCAACATGACCCCCGTTCGACCGTAGGAGGTCCGTTTCCTTCATTTTGCGGTATGCCACACCCCTCCCGATGAACAGGAACCCCGTTTCGACCGTAGGAGGTCCGTTTCCTGCATTTTGTGGTACGCCACACCCCTCCCGATCAACAGGACCCTGTTCTGAACGTACGAGGTCCGTTTCCTCCGTCCTGCGGTACGCCAGGCCTCGTTTCCATCGCCTGTTCTGTCCAAGCCCTCCCGATGAACACGACCACACATTCCATTCCGACCCAGCCAGTTGGCTCCCCATGAACACGATGACGATGTTGTTTCTCTGTTCTGACCCAGCCATGTACGTATGCGTGAGTAGGCGTTCGAGACCCTGCCCGTATGTATGTACGTGGCCGTATTTTCTTTCTTGCACCCTCGCCGTTGTACGTACGTGTACATGCTACGTGCATGCCTCTACTACGACACGTGGACGCCTCTACATCGACCAGTATGTACGTACACGTTTCGCGACCAGAATGACAACGCTACGTACGCTTCGACCAGGTGGGTCCCGACTGTCACGCACTTCCTTGCCTGCGAAGATGTAGCTGGTGGGTCCTAGCAGTCAGGGGGGCGAATCGTTTTTTTTTGCCCGGACGCAATTCCTTGCGTGTGAAGATGTAGCTGGTGGGTCCCAGCAGTCAGGGGGTGAATCGTTTTTTTCCCCAGACGCACTTCCTTGCGTGCGAAGATGTAGCTGGTGGGTCCCAGTAGTCAGGGGGGCGAATCGTTTTTTTTGCCCGGACGCACTTCCTTGCGTGCGAAGGTGCAGCTGGTGGGTCCCAGCTGTCAGGGGCAAACATTTTTTTCGTGAAATATGGTGGCCCGTCCGGTGGCCCCAGCTGTCAGGTGGCGGCATAATTATTTTCCGCGTAATAAGGAGGCACTTCCTTGCTGCGGACGTGGATCCGGCTGTCAGCCTCTCCACATACAGTCCACGTCCGATGGAAGTCGTTCCTTGACCACGTTGACCACGCCGCGCCAAGAGCACCAGGGCGGTGGACGACGGCGAGGCCTAGGAAGGGGACGATGGGCAGCCGGGGAAGACACGGCAGTGTAAGCCCGCGCGGAGAGGAGTACGAGGGTTCACTGGTTCGGCTGCGCTGCCGTTGCCACAGAATAACAGGGGGTGTGGGTGAGTGGAGTGGAGGGATGGCTTGGCTAGCGGTGGGAGTAGTATGGAGGCGGTGAGGCCTCCGCGGCAGCACAGCCGGCCACAGGAGGCAGGAGCAGGCGGCACGACCGGCGCTGCTTTGGGCGGCTGGAGCAAGAAGACCAGAGGTTAAAGAAGCACTATGGCCGTTGGATGGACATTGTGCGGTCTGTCGAGCTAGAATCGTGCATATATTGACTAAGTTGACAAAGCCCTTCGTCCCCATCAACTTAGTAGGCCCCGTCAAGTTAGTGGACAACGTATGGGGAGTATTCTTTTTTTTGGGCGTAATAAGGAGGGCACTTCCTTGCGTGCGAAGATATAGCTGGTGGGTCCGAGCTGTCAGCGGTGGTAACGTTTTTTCCGTGAAATACAGAGGCCCTTTCAGAGGGTCCCAGATGTCAGGTGGAGGAATCATTATTTTGCACGTAATAAGGAGGCATTTCCTTGCGTGCGGCCGTGGACCCAGCTGTCAGCCTCTCCACGTACAGTCCACTTCAGATGCATGTCGGTCGTTGACCACGTTGACCACGCCACGCCGAGAGCACCAGGGCGGTGGACTACGGTGAGGCCTAGGAAGGGAACGACACGAAGGCAGGGAAGACTCGGCAGTTGTTTCCCACGCGGAGGGGAGTACGACTGTATGAGGGTTTACTAGTTCGTCTGGCGTCGCCGGAGAATAAAAACAGATGTGGGACTGTGGGTGAGTAGAGGGATGCCTAGGCCCACTATGGGAGTACGGTGGGGCGGTATGGTGGACATTCTCTGGCACGACGGCGGGCAGTTGCAGGGCCACCAGTGCATCGAAGAGGTTGTCACCGTAGTGCCTGTTGAGGGTGGCGGGCATCGCAGAGCCTCGGCGTGTCGGCTAGAGGCTTACGTCAAAGTCGTCTGTGAGCTTCTTAACAACGGTGAACTTGTCGAGGAAACCGACGAGGACCTCGTCGAACAAGGAGACGAAGCTGTCGTCCAAGTGGCCCCTCGCCCTAGCGGCCTCATGCAATACTACCTGGAGATGTTCCTCGTTGCCGGGCCGCAGGCTGGCGTCGTGGACCATCTGGCACAGCCGGCTGATGCTCGCGCTCATCGCCTCCATGGGTCAACTGATCTTGCAATTCGAGTGATCACTCTTGCCCTTGGTTAGCGTGCGTAGGTGCGTAGGATTTCGTACTACTCCTCGTCCCTCTACTGCACCTACCTTTGGTTGTATGATAGGTGGGCCAGCCACCCCCTGGCCCACGTGTCATTCACCCAAAGGCAGTTGCCGTAAGTCAATGAAGCTGCGTCCCCCTCCGTGTCGGTGAAGTATAGTGATCTCACCGGACCTCTAGTTGGGGCCAAATGAGAGAAGTTTGATGTTTACTGGTTTATTGGCCCCCTTTGCCTTTTGCGCCAAGTTTTGACCTTTGATTTAACTAATTAAATATTAATGCATGTAAACAAAAATGTTGTGTAAGTCACATTACAAAAACCAAATAATCCCAAAACACCTTAGGCACGGTGCATTAACTCCCTCCTTGTTTATTATTTCGTGACATATCAACCAATGAGAGATGTGGGTCATGCATGCTTTCAATGACTTGAGACTACCAAACATGACATGCAGTGTTTAGTTCATTGCATGTAATCCTATTAGTAGTTAGCAAAAAAACATTAAGTTCTCTCGCCGATAGGAATAAAACACCATGTATTTATTTACAAAGATAGTAGTACATTTTTTGTGACATGCAATACTACTAGATATTGCTAGTCAAATACTAAAATCCAGATGGACGTGGTAGTAATCCTAAATCTAGACGGTGGTGCTACTAGTACTAGCACTGTACTACCCGTTGGTCAAATTACTATGTGCTGCTCCTCACAGTGAAGTGACAAGACCCTGTGCCGGAGATGACACCTGAGTATAGGCGCCGTGTTCGGCATACCATAGTCAGCCTCACCGTCTGCAGTCACTATCATCATGGCTGTAGAGCTAGCCTGCTTACAACTAGCCCTGTTCGACATAATTTCTCGTGCGTAGATGCCCGTGCATTGCAAGGAACACCAAGATTGGAGGTGGACGGATCCGGCAACAGCCATCGCGCCAGATTTTTCCACCGCCTTCTAGATGTGGTGGGGAGGAGATAAGGCTGATTGTGAGAGACAAGGAGTTTTTTGTAAATAGGGAACAAGTACGGGCATCTTTTTGCAAAAATGGAGAAGCTTGGTTTGTATGCGTCAGATCTAGATCCGACGGCTATTGGTGAAAGATGGGAGGCACAACATCATCACCAACTCAGGACCTGTTTGATTCGCAGGATTTTGAAAACGCATGAATAGGACACGACAATATTACAAGTTTCAAACTGATATTACAAATGTTAGGAGTAATGCTGCACCTAGGAAGAGGGAATTACTAGGAAGTTTACGTAAGAACTTTCGTTACTTTAGGTGGATGCAGCATTATCATACAAACTAAAATCCACCGCCTTGACAAGTTACTAATGGGCAAATAAGTTTTCGAGTCTCTGGCCACTTGATGTTTCAAAAACAAATTCAGCTTTTGCGGAGACTTTGTCATTTAGGCTTAGACGCTTGCGGTGATCAACACGCCATTCATTGTTGTGCCAGAGAACGCCAAACCTCATTACCTTGAGCACAGTTGCCTCCAGAACAAAGAACCTGGCCAATTTAATCTCAGATGTGCTGCCTCGGTAGTCGATCAAATCAATTTCTGTAAGATGGAGATCAAGGCATTCGATGAGATTGTTATAGTGCAGCACATTTTTCACTTCCGGGTGTTTTTTTATTTGCAAAAGAAGAGAACATATTAGAGCAGCTGGCTACATAAGATTGCCGTGTCATCAAGAGGTACCAATATCATTCGCTCATATGATAGGGTTGGCTGGCTAGTGATATTTTTTCACTCTCTCTCTCTCTCTCTCTCTCTCTCTCTCTCTTTCTGTTTCCTCTCATTTAACTAGGAGCACGTGAAGAGCTTGGGCATTTGTTTCCTTCCACTGTGGCCGATGCCATATTTCGCAAAAGTATGCCACATAATATGCATCGATGTCCAATCAAAAGAAATTGGCACTGCTCTCGCGATGTGAGAGAGTTGGCACCGCTGTGCACACAGACCCACATGTATAAACAAATCAATCAAACCAACTACACCAGCCTCTCACTCTCCCAAACAAGTGTTTTTTTATTTCCTCAGTCCTCTCTCTCTCCCATGCAGTGTTTTTTCATTGCGTGAGTTAATTTGGCACTGGAGCAAAGTAGGTGATCTAGATTGGGGCACCAGGTGAGCAATGGAGGGGCATCGATGCCAAATGCATCACAAGTGAATTTGGCACATGTTTTGGCCTACATAGCCCACTTTTGTACTCCCTCCGTCCCAAAATTCTTGTCTTAAATTTGTCTAAATACGGATGTATCTAGTTACATTTTAGTGTTAGATACATTCGTATCTAAACAAATGTAAGACAAGAATTTTGGGAAGGAGGGAATACTACCTCGTATTTAGTATAAAATTTTGAACATAGATTTACCTAAGAAAATGCCAATGCATGTCACTAAAAATTACACCATTTGAAATTATGTTCAAATACGAATCCAACGATATAGTTCTTAGTGACATGCATTAACATTTTGTCAGTTAAATCTATGGTCAAATTTTGATACTACAAAATTGGAAGAGTAAACCAGGACGGAGGTAGTACTTGCTCTTAGGGTAACCATAGAGTTACTGGAGTAGTCTAAGTTACTTTCCACTATGACTAGCCTAGGCTACTATAGTGGTAGTACAACATAAAAACGATGCAGGTGATCACATGAGAAAAAAATACTAAAAACATTTCTTTCGGTGCAGTGCGTAGATGCGGTTTTGAACACTACACTTGTCATCGTAATTTGGGAAAATTACGAAAAAATTGAGCTACATTGTGATTATTGTTTACTTATAGGAAAGAAGTTTCACCTCGATGAGTAGCTTCTCCGTGCACGGAAAGCATGTAAGGTATCCAACAACTTGATCCAGATTGGGGCTGATAGATTTTAGTGCTAAGATCTTCACTGTGCGCATGGACTGGGTCAAGCTTGTGGGAATCATTTTCTGGAAGACGGTCATAAATACATCAAGAAGAAATTTAAAAATGTGAATTTCAAGAAGATGGAGAAGAATATGAGTGTTGTACCTGAACGATTACGGATCTAATAAAGAGTTCAGAGAATTTGGCAGACGAGTACACCAACGCTGTCAATTTTGGCGTGTGACACCCTAGCTAGTTCATGCATTAGAGTGTTGCATCATGTCTATTTCTTTCATCAGAAACTTGAAATGGGGATGACAGAACCCCCAGCCCCCTCTGAAACAACTAGGGTTTACTAAAAATAATTTCAATGAACCTGAAATGCCCTTCTAAAATGTCCATCATTTTTGTCCTGGTTCAGAACCTCTGCCAAAAGTGATGCACAGTTTTCTAGGTCATCCTAAGGTCTTTGAGTTAATTCATAAGTATTTGAATTTGGGCATTTAAAATTTATAAAATATTTCAAATGCTCAAATATCTCCAAACTAAAATGTTTCATGTTGGAAATATTCCAACTATGGACCAGGAGCAGTTTGGTGATTTTAGGAGTTTTCTAGGTATTTAAATAAGTCCACAAACTTACAGAATAAATAAAAACAGAAAAACAGGGGAAAACTTACCTGGCGCCCACCAACCGGCCCACCAGCCGGCCTAGCCCAGCTGCCGCGCCAGCGAGCTGCTTGGCTCGGCCAGGCAGGCAGGCAAGGTGCTCGGCGGCGAGCACCGCATGGGTGCCACGCACCTGCTCGCCGCCTCGCCGCTCCACTCGTCCAGCTAACGACGTGGATCGATCCCCCTTGCTCTCTCGACCCCCCCAGACACCTCCTCTCCTCTCCAGCTCCTCTCCCTCGCTCTCCCACGCCGTGGCCGACGCCGCCGCCGCCGTGCCTACGCCGTAGACGCGCTCTGCGTCAACCCCACGCCGCGCCACCGTGTCCACGAGCTCCGCCACCCTCCTCACCTTCGAGCAAGCCGAGCCCCGTGTGCTCGTGCGGCCCGAGTCCACCGCACCGACCTCGCCCGAGTCCACCGTCGCCGGAGATCCCCTTCAACGCCGTCGCCGCATCAGCTCGTCCCCGACCCCGCCGGTAGCCTCTACGGGTGCTTTGTGAGCCTAGCTACCCCTCCTACCCTTCCTCTCTCGCCCCCGAGCCGTGTAGCCACCGCACGAAGATCACCCGCACGCACCGCCGCGGATCTCGTCGCCGACGTGCTCCCGGCCATCCTCCGGCCACCTCTCGGTGTCCATCGCACTCACCATGCTGCGTTGGGTCCAACCGTGCACTCCCCGCACCTCACCGCACACCCTAGCCCCGAGTTCTCCTTCACCCGAACTTCGGTGGCCGCCTAGGTCGTCGCCGGCGCCGACTCCGGCCACCCCGACCCCAACTCGCTCCACCAAGAGCTGCGGTTCGTCCCCAGCTCCACGTAGATGCCTTCCGCGCCCCATTTGGTGGCCGGAATGGCCAAAACCACTTCCGCCGCCGCGTCGGGCTCGCCGGCGGCTAAACGCGGGTGCAGCCGACCTGGCTTTGACCACGAGTGGGCCCTGGTTGACTCTGTTGAGTCAATGACAGGTGGGGCCCCCTTCTGCTAATTATCCAGATTAGTTTAAACTAAATTAAATTAGTTAATTATCCACTGACACCCTGGACCCACTGGTCAGTTTGACCTAGGCCGGTCTGTTGACTTGCTGAGGTCAGCATGACCTCATGCTGACGCAGTAAACCTTTTCTGGAATTAAAATAAATCTAAAATGATTTATAAATTCCAGAAAATAACCCAAACTTTAAAAATTCATATAAATTCAACCGTTGCTCCAAATCAAACAAATTATATATGAAAAATGATCAGAAAAATCCAATCTATCCATCTGTACTAGTTTCATGCATGTTCAAACAAGCTAACTAGAGGTTTAGTGCAGAACAAGATAAAACACTTTAAAGGGCCATTTATGAGTTTGAAATTTGAATCTTTGGTTCAAATTGATTCAAACCCATCTGGTTTTAGTTGCATTAGCCCAACACACTCATATTGCCATGTTTCATGCATGCATCATATTGTCGCACATTGTTTGGTGATGGTAGTGTATCGGTGTTCTTTGCGGCAGGTTCTGCCTCCGAGGAGTATCGTGATTACCCTAGCGAAGAACCGTATCCGTGCATGGATCCATCAGGCAAGCAACCAACCATTTGATCATATCGATACAATCCCATGTTCTCGCTCTTGCTCTCTTTTACTGCATTAAGACAACGCGTTTCAAACTGCTGTGTGCTACGGTAGTTGAACCCATTTCCTCTGCATGACCTGTCATTGCCACAGTAATTAGATGAAACCCACTAGCATGTGTAGGAATTGATTGAGCCATATGTATGTGTTGTTCCTACCTTGTTATGCCTGCTATGCTTAGAGTCGTGTCAGGTCTGGTTCATCTGGGTGTTGGGATAGAGTGAAATGATCATGTCGGTAATGAGAGTGATGTGGTGAACATGATTTGGTAAAGGTATCGATGAGAGGCCATGTAGGAGTACATGGTGGGTTGTTTCATTGAAGCCGACCTTAAGCACTGAGATCTGTATGTGTGATTTAAGATTCAGCTACTACCATGCATTGGGCCCTGAAATATGACCCCACTCGACTTCTTATTCACCCTAGTCCTCTGTCTAGGAGTTGCAAGTAGTTTCTGGTGTTTGTAGCTTATTGGAGGCCGTGGACAACGCTGACCCGCGGGGTGGGCTGTGATGCGGTAGGTACGTGGCATGGTGTACCGAATACCCGTTAGGTATCTCGGGAACCCTGTACACATCGTTCAGGGTCGTATGGGAAACCTCGGCCGGACTCCCTGCGGATGGAACCTGGATAGGCGATAAACCTGGACTAGAGACTTAGGTGTTTAGGTAGGTCGTGGTCTACACCCACGTCGGCTTTCGCTTGAAGTCTACCGAGCACATGTCGTGTGCAGACGCTAAGTGGTGGAAACATGTATGAAGAAGTACACCCCTGTAGGGTTAACATGATCTATTCGAATAGCCGCGTCCGCGGTAAAGTACTACTTGGTTGCTTATACAGTTCATAGACAAGTGAATGGATACTACTAAAAATCTCAAGATAAGCGTGAGTGCCGAGGATGGCTCTTCCGTAGGATGACGGAGGTGAATCCTCGGTGGTGTATTGAAGTGGTGAGTAGTGGACTCGTGTGCGCAAAACCATTTCAAGTTGGTGTCTCGTAAGATAGCTTAGCCAAGAGTCAAAGCTGGCTTGCTGCAATAACTCCACCAACCCTTCTTGATAATGTGCATGTATGTAGGACCTGATGTAAGTCTTGCTGGGTACCTTTGTACACATGTTGCTATAATTTACATTTTTACAGAAGACGCTGCAACCCCTTCTGATGGGTTCTTCGTAGACGTTGACATCGATGAGTAGACTGAGGCCCAGGTGGTAATCCTGAGCTTGTGAAGGACCACGTAGTATAGCTAGGCTTTCCAAGCCTCTTTTATTTTACTAGTTGTCTGTACTCAGACAAGTTACTTCCGCTGCTGGTTTGTATGACTGTATGACTTGAATGCTGGGTCGTGTGACCCGTACTTATGTGTATGTTATGTATGGCTCTCTGAGCCTTAAATAAAGTACTTGTGTTGTAGAGTCATGTTGTGATGCCTTGTTGTATTTGCACATATCGAGCATATTGTGTGTATGATTGAAATGCTTGGTATGTGTGGGATCTGACTATCTAGTTGTTTATTCATAGTAGCCTCTCTTACCGGGAAATGTCTCCTAGTGTCTCCACTGAGCCTTGGTAGCTTGCTACTGCTCCGAGACACTTAGGCTGGCCGGCATGTGTCCTTCTTCGTTCCTGTGTCTGTCCCTTTGGGGAAATGTCACGCGATGGGTAACGGAGTCCTGTTAGCCCGCTACAGCCCGGTTTACCGTAGTCCTGCTAGCCCAGTGCTACAGCCCAGATTCACTTGCTGATGACCGACACGTTCGATGCTGGGTCATGGATGCCTGTCCCTGTAAGTCTGTGCCACTTTGGGTTTACGACTAGCCATGTCAGCCCGGGCTCCTTACCATATGGATGCTAGCGACACTATCATATACGTGTGCCAAAAGGCGCAAACGGTCCCGGGCAAAGGTAAGACGACACCCGTGGGAATACCGAGCGTGAGGCCGCGAAGTGATATGAGGTGTTACATGCTAGATCTATGTGGCATCGAGTCGGGGTCCTGACAGCGTTGGTATCAGAGCCGGACTGCCTGTAGGTTCTCCAAGCCAAACTGGTCGATGTTGAGTCTAGAAATTCTTTAGCTATATGTAGGGGAATTGTTTGTGGGATGGAACGTAAGGCTCTTTTTACTCCTTTATCTTATGACATTCTGATCTGAGTCAGTCTATTCTTCCACCGGGGGTTAAGGAATTAGGATCTCTTCTCTCTATCAGGTTCACGTTTTACTAATCAGTAGTACCTTATAGGTTTTATGGATACAAGCCTAGTTCAGTTCTACTACCACATTATGCTGCTAGGATGGACCCAGAACCTTAATATGGTGTTGTTGAGTGTTTATGAAATCCTTGTCAAATGCTCAAAAAGTTTTTGAGACATTTGACAGTCGTTATGCTGTCCAATTTCTGTTAGGGATCTTAATGTCTTGTGTTTATCATGTTCCAGATGGCGACCATCCTCAGAATCAAGTGGTTCATTTGACTCGATGCCTAGATGTACCCGGCCATACTGCCATGTTGGTCAGGGTAATGACTGAGGCTGGATACCGTTGGTATCCTGAGTACACGGTCGAAGAGCAATTCCGAGACTTTAATCAAAGTCAATATCTTTGCACTGTCAGGATATTTCCATCTTATCCTGGATCCACCGAGCCCCTTCACTGCTCCTATGGACTCGCGGTTACTATTGAGATGGCTGTGCAGGATGCCGCCTACTCTATGATGACCATCATGCGAGTCAGAACTGGCCTATTTCGGGACTCTGATTTCCGGTATATGCCAGCATCACTTCCGGGAGCACAAGGGTATCTCCAGGCTATCTATGCTGACTCCACTCAGGAGGATTCACGGATCCGCACCACTGCACAGTTGCTTGAAGACAAGGACCATGAAAATCGGGCCTTGAGGCTAGAGCTTTTCAATACCCGTGCTGACCATTGGGCCACTTTGACTCGGTTTGCACCGGCTGTGCAAGCTGGATATTCGGATATGCGAGATCTCTATCCTGTGAGATCTGCTCTGCCAGACGTGATGGATTGGCGTGATGTAGGAGGCATCACCCCACCTCGTGGTCCCCGCAGGCCACCGTTTGTTGGTCCAAGACCTCATCCTAGCCCCTATGGTCCACAAGCTCCGCGGGATCGTATGTTTCCGGATGATCATGTTGAGCTTCCAGGCTATGGAGGTGACTTCTACGAGGACTACTACGGATCGGTCTGAGTTAGTAGTAGTATCACTAGTATCGTTCTAGCTGTATCGTCCACCGTCCTGCGTGACTCGTGGGATATGGCTTAGTTTGTACCGCCTTCCGGAGGTGTAGAAAAATAATGTATAGGAGCTCGGAGTGCCTCCGATGAGATGTAATCTTCCTTTCACCGTATTAGTACCTTGTTTGGTCTTGTACTAAACCTTGTATGGTGTGTATGATGATGGAATAAAAGAAGCAGTTTCTGTATCTACCATGTCATACGGATGATCATCTTGCATTCCGAGTTATTCCTTACATTCTGTATTCTATGTCAGAATCTTATCATTCTGGACTAAATCATTGTCTTGTTTACCTAGGATGGTCAACACGCGCAATAACCCTGCTCCCCAAGAGCAGGCCGAAGGCAGTGAAGTCAGGAATGCAAATCTGCCTCACCCTCCCTCTCTGGCAGAAGTTATGCTAGAGGCTGAGAGAAACAAGCGGGAGACCAACCGTTTGTTAGAGCGCATCGAGAAAAACACAGCACACCATCAGAGAAATAATTGGTGTCACTCAATGATTTCATCAAGTTACATCCACCCACGTTCCACCACTCCGTCGAGCCTCTCGACGCTGATGACTGGCTTCGCAGTATTTCTCACAAACTGCGTTCTGCGCTAGTAGCTGAGGCTGACAAGGTCACCTTTGCTACATATCATCTTGAAGGCCCCGCCAGTCTATGGTGGGAGAATTATGGAGCTATGCGCCCAGCGGACCATGTCACTACTTGGGCTGAATTCAGCGAGGCTTTCCGTGAACATCACATTCCGGAGGGTCTCATGGACCGTAAACGTGAGGAATTCTGCAGTTTCACTCAAGGCCGACTCTTTGTGGATGCTTACAGCAGGGAGTTCGGTAACCTCGCACGATATGCAACTGAGGAAGTTTCTACTGATGCCAAGAAGCAAGAAAGGTTCCGTAAGGGACTTAGTCCTGAGCTTCGCCGCGACCTCCGTCTGCATGAGTGCACATCTTTTCAGAAGCTTGTTAACAAGGCCATCAGTGCTGAGACTGGTCAGACTGATTATGAAGCAACACGCAAGCATGGCCGTGACATGGGTTCCTCATCCGGTGCTGATCCTCAGAAGCGCCGCGTGTGGGTGCCTAACACTGCCCTGCCACCCAGGTTCACACCGAGGCCATCCTTCCAGGCGCCTCGCCCCGCTCAATAGTTTGCACCAGCCAAGCCCTATGGTGGTCCAACCAACAGTGCTCCTCCACGTACCAGTTCCGTGACTTGTTTCAAGTGTGGGGAATCGGGCCACTATCTGCGCGAGTGTCCCCAGACCAACCCCAACCAATCTGCAAAAGCTGTTAGCCATGGCAAGCCGACAGGAAAAGTGTTCTACACCAAGCCGGCCACCGCTGCACGTGGCCATGTCAACTGTATCTCTGCCGAAGAAGCTCAAGAGGATCCCAACGTCGTTCTCGGTACGCTCCTTGTTAATTGCCACCCGGCATCTGTTCTTTTCGATACAGGAGCATCTCATTCATTTATATCCGAGAGCTATGCTCATCTGCATAACACCACATTCTGTGAGATGCCCACCTCTATGGTAATTCAAACTCCGGGATCCAAATGGCAAACTTCTAGAGTAAGCCATGGAAATGAAATTCAAGTCGACAGACTTGTTTTTCTTGCATCTTTGATAGCCCTCAAATCTTCGAATATTAATATCATCTTGGGTATGGACTGGATGTCAGCCCATCATGCCAAAATTGATTGCTTCTCTAGGACTGTTCAACTCACCCATCCTTTGGGGAAGATAGTCAATGTCTTGACCCGAATAGCCAAGCGACAGTTATATTCTCTTAACGCCAGCCCTTTGCCAGACCTTGAGGACGTTCCGGTAGTCCGTGACTTTCCGGATGTCTTCCCAGAGGAATTGCCAGGTGTTCCACCTGACAGGGATGTTGAGTTCGTAATAGATCTCATTCCAGGAACCGTCCCGATTGCTAGAAGACCCTATAAGATGGCACCACTAGAACTAGCCGAGCTTAAGAAACAACTGGATGAGTCCTTGAAAAAGGGTTTCATCCGACCTAGTTCATCTCCGTGGGCTTGCCCCGTCCTCTTCGTCAAGAAGAAGGATGGTACGGACCGGATGGTTGTAGATTATCGACTTGTCAATTTGGTCACAATCAAGAACAAGTATCCGCTCCCCAGGATCAACGACCTGTATGATCAGCTCGCTGGATCCTCAATCTTCTCTAAAATGGATTTGAGATTGGGCTACCATCAAATCAAAATCAGGAACGGGGACATTCCTAAAACAGCCTTTGTTACTCGTTATGGCCAATACGAGTACACCGTCATGTCCTTCGGTTTAACCAACGCTCCAGCCACCTTTTCTCGGTTAATGAACTCAATCTTCATGGAGTATTTGGATAAATTCGTCGTGGTTTACCTCGATGATATACTCATCTACTCCAAGAACGAGGAAGAACATGCCGAACGTCTAAGGCTAGTGTTGATGAAACTTCGAGAGCATCGCCTTTATGCCAAGTTCTCCAAATGCGAATTTTGGTTGCCAGAAGTAACCTATCTAGGACATGTAATTTCTGGTAAAGGTATTGCTGTTAATCCCGAGCGAGTTCAAGCCGTCCTTAATTGGACTCCACCTGAATCGGTCAAGCAAGTTCGAAGTTTCCTTGGCCTAGCGAGCTATTGTCGTCGCTTTGTCGAGAACTTCTCCAAAGTTGCAAAACCTCTAACCGAACTCCTCAAGAAAGATAAAAAGTTCGAGTGGACTCCACAATGTGAGCACAGCTTTCAGGAACTGAAAAGACGCCTGACATCTGCTCCCGTATTGGTACTACCAGATTTCTCTAAGGACTTTGTTATCTACTGCGACGCCTCGCGACAAGGACTAGGTTGCATTCTCATGCAAGATCGACACGTAATTGCTTACGCTTCACGGCAATTGCACCCACATGAGGAGAATTATCCTACTCATGATCTAGAGCTTGCAGCTGTAGTCTATGCACTTAAAACCCGGCGACATTACCTCCTCGGTAATCGTTGCGAAATATTCACTGATCACCAAAGTCTGAAGTACATCTTCACCCAACCGGATTTGAATCTCAGGCAAAGACGTTGGGTCGAGTTGATCACAGATTTCGACTTAGGAATAACTTACACCCCAGGAAAAGCCAACGTCATGGCTGATGCGCTAAGTCGTAAATCTTATTGTAACAAGCTGATGTTACAACAAAGTCAACCGCTTCTCCATGAGGAATTTCGGAAGCTTAACCTTCACATTGTTCCTCAAGGATTTCTTTCCACCTTGGTGGCGAAACCTACTCTTACGGATCAAATCATCGCTGCCCAAAAGCGAGATAAGGGAATATCTAGGATCAAGGAGAACATTGCTAGCGGAGGTGCTAGATGTTTCTCCACAAATGATCATGGTGTTGTGTACTTTGAGTACCGTTTAGTGGTTCCCACGGACCAGCATCTACGGCAGTTGATCCTTAAGGAGGCTCATGAATCTCCATTCACCATTCATCCCGGTAGTACTAAGATGTATCAGGACCTACGCCAGAGGTTCTGGTGGACTAGGATGAAGAGAGACATTGCTCAGTTTGTTGCTAGTTGCGACGTCTGTCGTCGTGTAAAAGCAGAGCATCAACGGCCTACTGGCACCCTTCAACCCTTAGCTATTCCTGAATGGAAATGGGATAAAATTGGTATGGATTTCATCACTGGTTTTCCCAGGACCAAGAGAGGGAATAACGCTATCTTCGTCGTTGTCGATCGTCTTTCCAAAGTAGCCCATTTCCTACCTGTTCGCGAGAGTATAACCGCTAGTTAATTGGCAGACTTATACATCTCCCGAATAGTGTCTCTCCATGGTGTTCCTTTGGAAATTAACATGGATCGAGGAAGTCTCTTCACCTCTCGATTTTGGGAAAGTTTCCAAAATGCTATGGGAACCCGCCTTTCCTTTAGCACTGCCTTTCACCCTCAATCAAGTGGTCAAGTAGAACGTGTCAACCAGATTCTAGAAGACATGCTTCGAGCTTCTATTATCTCATTCGGAATGGAGTGGGAGAAATGCCTTCCATTTGCCGAATTTGTTTATAACAACAGCTATCAATCCAGCTTGGGCAAAGCCCCTTTTGAAGTTCTCTATGGACGAAGGTGTCGAACGCCTCTTAACTGGTCAGAGACCGGGGAAAGACAATTCTTTGGCCCGGACATGATCCAGGAAGCAGAAGAGCAAGTTCGCATTGTTCGTGAAAAGTTGAAAACAGCCCAATCTCGTCAAAAGAGTCAATACGACCGAAAACATAAGGCTATGACTTTTGAGGTTGACGAGAAGGCTTACCTTCGGGTTACTCCTCTGAAGGGAACCCATCGCTTCGGTATCAAGGGCAAATTGGCTCCTCGTTACATTGGACCTTTTCGCATTCTCGCTAAACGAGGAGAAGTTGCCTACCAATTGGAACTACCTCCGCATCTCTCCAGAGTCCATGACGTCTTCCACGTTTCTCAACTCAGGCGTTGCTTCTCGGACCCTATCCGTGGAGTGGACCACGAAATGCTTGATCTTCAAGAAAATCTTACATATCGAGAGTACCCCGTTCGTATCCTCGATCAAGCCGAGCGTACCACTCGACGTCATAATATCAAGTTTCTCAAGGTTCAATGGTTGCACCATTCTGGAAAGGAAGCAACTGGGGAAAGGGAGGATCGTCTTCGACTTGAGTACCCCGGCTTCTTTCCGGAGGAACCTAAATCTCGGGATGAGATTCTTTTGAGTGGGGGTGAGTTGTCACACCCTAGCTAGTTCATGCATTAGAGTGTAGCATCATGTCTATTTCTTTCATCAGAAACTTGAAATGGGGATGACAGAACCCCCAGCCCCCTCTGAAATAGCTAGGGTTTACTAAAAATAATTTCAATGAACCTGAAATGCCCTTCTAAAATGTCCATCATTTTTGTCCTGGTTCAGAACCTCTGCCAAAAGTGATGCACAGTTTTCTAGGTCATCCTAAGGTCTTTGAGTTAATTCATAAGTATTTGAATTTGGGCATTTAAAATTTATAAAATATTTCAAATGCTCAAATATCTCCAAACTAAAATGTTTCATGTTGGAAATATTCCAACTATGGACCAGGAGCAGTTTGGTGATTTTAGGAGTTGTCTAGGTATTTAAATAAGTCCACAAACTTACAGAATAAATAAAAACAGAAAAACAGGGGAAAACTTACCTGGCGCCCACCAACCGGCCCACCAGCCGGCCCAGCCCAGCTGCCACGCCAGCGAGCTGCTTGGCTCGGCCAGGCAGGCAGGCAAGGTGCTCGGCGGTGAGCACCGCATGGGTGCCACGCACCTGCTCGCCGCCTCGCCGCTCCACTCGTCCAGCTAACGACATGGATCGATCCCCCTTGCTCTCCCGAACCCCCCAGACACCTCCTCTCCTCTCCAGCTCCTCTCCCTCGCTCTCCCACGCCGTGGCCGACGCCACCGCTGCCGTGCCTACGCCGTAGACGCGCTCTCCGTCAACCCCACGCCGCGCCACCGTGTCCATGAGCTCCGCCACCCTCCTCTCCTTCGAGCAAGCCGAGCCCCGTGTGCTCGTGTGGCCCGAGTCCACCGCACCGACCTCGCCCGAGTCCGCCGTCGCCGGAGATCCCCTTCAACACCGTCGCCGCATCAGCTCGTCCCCAACCCCGCCGGTGGCCTCTACGGGTGCTCTGTGAGCCTAGCTACCCCTCCTACCCTTCCTCTCTCGCCCCCGAGCCGTGTAGCCACTGCACGAAGATCACCCGCACGCACCGCCACGGATCTCGTCGCCGACGTGCTCCCGGCCATCCTCCGGCCACCTCTCGGTGTTCATCGCACTCACCATGCTGCGTTGGGTCCAACCGTGCACTGCCCGCACCTCACCGCACACCCTAGCCCCGAATTCGCCTTCACCCGAACTCCGGTGGCCGCCTAGGTCGTCGCCGGCGCCGACTCCGGCCACCCCGACCCCAACTCGCTCCACCAAGACCTGCGGTTCGTCCCCAGCTCCACGTAGATGCCTTCCGCGCCCCATTTGGTGGCCAGAACGGCCAAAACCACTTCCGCCGCCACGTCGGGCTCGCCGGCGGCTAAACGCCGGTGCAGCCGACCTGGATTTAACCACGGGTGGGCCCTGGTTGACTCTGTTGAGTCAATGACAGGTGGGGCCCCCTTCTGCTAATTATCCAGATTAGTTTAAACTAAATTAAATTAGTTAATTATCCACTGACACCATGGACCCACTGGTCAGTTTGACCTGGGCCGGTCTGTTGACTTTCTGAGGTCAGCATGACCTCATGCTGACGCAGTAAACCTTTTCTGGAATTAAAATAAATCTAAAATGATTTATAAATTCCAGATAATAACCCAAACTTTAAAAATTCATATAAATTCAACTGTAGCTCCAAATCAAACAAATTATATATGAAAAATGATCAGAAAAATCCAATCTATCCATCTGTACTAGTTTCATGCATGTTTAAACAAGCTAACTTGAGGTTTAGTGCAGAACAAGATAAAACACTTTAAAGGGCCATTTATGAGTTTGAAATTTGAATCTTTGGTTCAAATTGATTCAAACCCATCTGGTTTTAGTTGCATTAGCCCAACACACTCATATTTCCATGTTTCATGCATGCATCATATTGTGGCACATTGTTTGGTGATGGTTGTATATTGGTGTTCTTTGCGGCAGGTTCTGCGTCCGAGGAGTACCGTGATTACCCTAGCGAAGAACCGTATCCGTGCATCGATCCATCAGGCAAGCAACCAACCATTTGATCATATCGATACAATCCCATGTTCTCGCTCTTGCTCTCTTTTACTGCATTAAGACAACGCGTTTCAAACTGCTGTGTGCTAGGGTAGTTGAACCCATTTCCTCTGCATGACATGTCATTGCCACAGTAATTAGATGAAACCCACTAGCATGTGTAGGAATTGATTGAGCCATATGTATGTGTTGTTCCTACCTTGCTATGCCTGCTATGCTTAGAGTCGTGTCAAGTCTGGTTCATCTCGGTGATGGGCTAGAGTGAAATGATCATGTCGGTAATGAGAGTGATGTGGTGAACACGATTTGGTAAAGGTATCGATGAGAGGCCATGTAGGAGTACATGGTGGGTTGTTTCATTGAAGCCGACCTTAAGCACTGAGATCTGTATGTGTGATTTAAGATTCAGCTACTACCATGCATTGGGCCCTGAAATATGACCCCGCTCGACTTCTTATTCACCCTAGTCCTCTGTCCAGGAGTTGCAAGTAGTTTCTGGTGTATGTAGCTTACTGGAGGCCGTGGACAGCGCTGACCCGCGGGGTGGGCTGTGATGCGGTAGGTACGTGGCACGGTGTACCGAATACCCGTTAGGTATCTCGGGAACCCTGTACACATCATTCGGGGCTGTATGGGAAACCTCGGCCGGACTCCCTGCGGATGGAACCTGGATAGGCGATAAACCTGGACTAGAGACTTAGGTGTTTAGGTAGGTCGTGGTCTACACCCACGTCGGCTTTCGCTTGAAGTCTGCCGAGCACATGTCGTGTGCAGACGCTAAGTGGTGGAAACATGTATGAAGAAGTACACCCCTGCAGGGTTAACATGATCTATTCGAATAGCCGCGTCCGCGGTAAAGGACTACTTGGTTGCTTATACAGTTCATAGACAAGTGAATGGATACTACTAAAAATCTCAAGATAAACGTGAGTGCCGAGGATGGCTCTTCCGTAGGATGACGGAGGTGAATCCTCGGTGGTGTATTGAAGTGGTGAGTAGTGGACTCGTGTGCGCAAAACCATTTCAAGTTGGTGTCTCGTAAGATAGCTTAGCCAAGAGTCAAAGTTGGCTTGCTGCAATAACTCCACCAACCCTTCTTGATAATGTGCATGTATGTAGGACCTGATGTAAGTCTTGCTGGGTACCTTTGTACTCATGTTGCTATAGTTTACATTTTTACAGAAGACGCTGCAACCCCTTTTGATGGGTTCTCCGTAGACGTTGACATCGATGAGTAGACTGAGGCCCAGGTGGTAATCCTGAGCTTGTGAAGGACCACGTAGTATAGCTAGGCTTTCCAAGCCTCTTTTATTTTACTAGTTGTCTGTACTCAGACAAGTTACTTCCGCTGCTGGTTTGTATGACTGTATGACTTGAATGTTGGGTCGTGTGACCCGTACTTATGTGTATGTTATGTATGGCTCTCTGAGCCTTAAATAAAGTACTTGTGTTGTAGACTCATGTTGTGATGCCTTGTTGTATTTGCACATATCGAGCATATTGTGTGTATGATTGAAATGCTTGGTATGTGTGGGATCTGACTATCTAGTTGTTTATTCATAGTAGCCTCTCTTACCGGGAAATGTCTCCTAGTGTCTCCACTGAGCCTTGGTAGCTTGCTACTGCTCCGGAACACTTAGGCTGGCCAGCATGTGTCCTTCTTCGTTCCTGTGTCTGTCCCTTTGGGGAAATGTCACGCGATGGGTACCGGAGTCCTGTTAGCCCGCTACAGCCCAGTTTACCGGAGTCCTGCTAGCCCAGTGCTACAGCCCGGATTCACTTGCTGATGACCGACACGTTCGATGCTGGGTCATGGATGCCTGTCCTTGTAAGTCTGTGCCACTTTGGGTTTACGACTAGCCATGTCAGCCCGGGCTCCTTATCATATGGATGCTAGTGACACTATCATATACGTGTGCCAAAAGGCGCAAACGGTCCCGGGCAAAGGTAAGATGACACCCGTGGGAATACCGAGCGTGAGGCCGCAAAGTGATATGAGGTGTTACATGCTAGATCTATGTGGCATCGAGTCGGGGTCCTGACACGGCGCGTCAATGACCCTGATTTTTGTTGGACCTTCTAGATCCGATACAAGCAATCTCTCAAGGAAAGGCGTATTCTCAATGACCATAACGTGGAACAGCTGGAATGATATCTTCCCAATTGATGTCTTGTTGCGGGGCCAGCAAGACACATAAATCCATCGGAGATTCGTCGAGGCGATGTGGAGGCTAATGAACCCATGGATCTGCTCAAGACGAAGGTACTCGAGCGCAGTACAGCTGCGGAGCAGGTGCTCCATAGCCTTCTTCGAGATGACAACGTCGAAGAGGTCGAGCTGCTTGAGTTGAGGGAGAAGAAGGGCGGGCGCGGCATTAATCCGGGGAAGATAGCAGCAGCTGAAGCTGGCGCGCCGCAGCGTTGGCGTGAGGCGGAGCGCGGACAGCGGCAGAGAGCGACATCGTCCAGCTTCAAAGCTGAGCTCCTCGAGCTGATCTAGGGTGGGGGATAAGAACTACTCGTCGAACTTGGGTTGGACCTTGCAGTTGGTACTGAACATGTGGATGTCAAGGCGTCTGGCTGGCCCAGGGTGCGATGAAAGGATCTTGGAGACTGCGGCCATGCATTTGCAATCCCCGTCGTAGAGGTAGCTGTCGACGGTGAGGTTGAGGGGGACGCAGCGCCAGAGGGGGCGCCACCACCGGGAGAGCAGGGCGGTCCGCACGGCAGATTTGGTGGGGAGGATGCCGATGATGACGAGCAGCATGTCGTCGGGGAGGCTGCTGATGAAGTCCAGGCTACCCGGATGCGGTTTTGGCTCGAGCCGCCTCCTCTTGTTGGCTGCCTCGCCATCCATCTCAACTGGCGGCGACGCCGGTGTACACATGTGCTGGTGTGTGTTGTGTGCTGGGTGTGCGCGAGTGCGTCCTTCTGTGCATGCCGCCGCGCCGTAGTGAATTGTGCGCGAGTGCGTCCTTCGCACGCAAGAAGTTTGTCCTCAATGCACCCTCAATTTACTAGCGTGCGGGGTGCTACCCCGAGTGGTTTCAACTTTGTTTACTTCACCGCGTGTCATATGGGCCTCTAGTTTACTTACTTTCACCCACTGTCACATGGTCCAGCACACCAAGATACAAAACACGAGCTGACAACGCAGCATGTGGATTGGTTGACCGGTCAACTAAACAATATACGAAGCTATACGCTGACACAGTGAGCGTATAATCCATCGGTATAGAGAGTTCGAGTGAGAGGGGAGGCCCATGAGAGATAGCAGAGAGAGAGAGAAAGAGCTACTCCCTCCGTTCGATAATGTAGTTACAACATTTTTTTAAGTCAAAGTTTTGAAACTTTGACCAAGTTTACAAAGAAATTACTTATATCTACAATACCAAAGATAAATGATAGTATGAAGTAAGTACATGTTGTGATGAATCTAATGATTGTTCCAGATGTAAATGTTTTTCTCCACATATACCTGGTCAAACTCTTCTGAGGTTTGACTTTTCAAAACATCCATATGCTTATGGACGTGACAGAGTCCCTAAAGAGAGAGAGATAGAGAGAGAGAGTGAAAAAAGTGTGTGTGCATGTGTGAAAGAGACATGGACAACACACGGTAAAAGTAGAGAAAAAGCGTGCGTGTCTTATGCAAACATATCACACATGCATCTTCGGCAACGGAGGCAAGGTGAGGAGATAGTGTGTGGTTGTTTGGAACCGAGAGAGGAAGACCCCTAGCACGTGACCAAGAGGGGTCTGACAAACAAGGGAGAGAGGTCGAGAGAGACATACGGAGAAAATGCAGACATGGGGAGGAGAGAGTGTATGTTTGTCATAGAGAGATCCCCTGGAGATCGTGATGGGACTACACGGGTGGGAGATCGAGTGACAAGGTGTGTGCGCGATAGAAGATGCCCCGAGAGATATCGAGATAGACGTATGGATGGAAGGAGACAATATGTGTGTTCCTGATGGCTAGTAAGAGATAATCATACTTAGGAGGGGGGGAGTGCTTGCGCCTATGGCCCTGTTTGGATACTCTAACTCAGTTAGAGGTTAGAGTTAGATTCATACCCTGAACTAACCCTGAACTAACTCTAAGTAAAGAGGTGTTTGGATGGCAGGGTTAGATGGAGCGCGGATACGGCGAGGCACCTTCGCGGGCTGTGCGACTGGGAGGGAGGGAGAGGACGGGAAGCTTCGAGGAAGAGGGGAGGGATCTGCTGTGGGGAGAGCGAGAGAAAAAAGTGTTTATTAGTGGTCCCGAGAAGAACTAACCCAAATAAGCACCTCTTGGATGGGTTAGTTTTTTTGGATGGGTTAGATGCATCTAACCTAAACTAACCCTCTTGTTTGGATCTTTTTGGGTTAGTTGACTCCAAACTAACCCAAACTAACTCTAACCCGTGGATCGTAACAGAGCCTATGATGGAGTGAGGGATTATGGTACTTAGGGGGGTGCGTGTCACATGGAGAGAGAACAAGGGCGGAGAGTGTTGGATGGGTCTATATGTATAGCACGAGCGAGACATGTGTATGTGTGAACCAGGGAGATATAAGGCCAGTTTGGCTTGCGTCGTGAGCATCTTTTGCATGGCCTGGGGTTGTGGCTGGATTTCATGCACGCTTGTTTGGTTGCTACCCTTTGAAAAAGAAAGCCCGCCTGGGCTGGGTTCCCTTGCACTTTAATTAGCCTGGCCGAACTCGAGACACTGCAAGTAGCCTGGCCCAAGCGACCGATTTCGAACGCCTGGCCGTGCCTGGTCGTGCGGCCACGAGGCTAACAGCAACATGGATGGATATTAGCATTAAATAATTGATGCATGGATTGATTGATGGGACGTTTATGCTTTGCCTGGCCCAGGCATGAACCAAACGCTTCAGCACCACACAAGCCTGGCCAGGCAGAAATATTTTACATCTCATGTCCACACCAGGCAGTACCGACCATCAAGGCATGAGGGTCAGGTCACGAACCAAACTGGCCAATAAAGTTTGAGAGAGATTGAGGAGCCCCGATAAGGCTGAGTGGTGCGTCAGATAGCTGAGAGGGGGAAAGAGATATTCCATCCGCTTGATAATGCAGTGCATGTAAATTTTTTAGAAGTCAAACTTTGGAAACTTTGATCAGGTTTACGCAAATGTTATTTATATCTACAATACCAAAGATACATCATACAAAACTACATCTCATGGTGAATCTAATGGTATATGTTTTCCGTACTAGATGTAATTGTTTTTCTCCATGTACATGGTCAAACTTTGTGATGTTTGACTTTTCAATAAATCTATATGCTATGGACGGAGGAGAGTGCCTCAGTCGAGACAGATCAAGTGCGTGTGATGGAGAATGAGTAAGTGTGCAAAAAGAGTATGTGTGTGAAAGAGAAAGTGACAACAAACGATAAATTAGAGAAAGTGTGTTTTTTTTCGTTTCTTATGCGAACATATCACGCATGCATCTCCGAGATGGAAAAGCGAGGCGAGGACATACACGAAGATAGCTAGTGTGTGATTGTTTGCAACGGAGGGAGACACCCCTGTAGCACATGTCCAATAGAGGTCTGGCCAACAAGGAAAAAAGGTCGAGAGGGACACATGGATGGCATGGACGCATGGGGAGGGAGAGAGGGTGTGTTTGTGATAGAGAGATCCCCTCGAGATCGTGAGGGGACTATATGGGTGGGAGACCGAGGGAGTGCGTGCGCAATAGAAAGATGCCCCGAGAGAAATCTCGAGATAGACCATGCACATGTTTGTGATGGAGACTAACATTAGCTAGTCATATACATATAGGGGAGACTGCGTGTGCCTACAATTGAGTGAGAGACCATCATACTTGGCTAGCTGGGCATGAGATTGTGTGTGTGTGTGTGTGTGCGTGTGAGATGGAGAGAGAACGAGGGAGATAGATAGAGTTTTAGATGGGCCTATCGAGTGCGAGTGAGATATGCATGTGTATGTATGACCCGGGTGGATGGAGAGTTTGAGAGAGGGGGCCGGGGGAAGAGCTCCGAGACGGCATAGTGGTGCGTGAGAGAGTTACGGGCAAAGAGCCAAGGAATTTGTGTGCGTACAATGAGTGCACCCAAGATATCTAGCTTGGACTAGCTAGAGTATCATACATAGTGTGCAAGAGAGACCTATAGATGGTGTATATATGAATGCGAACTAGAAAGACGCCCCCCCACACACACACAGAGAGAGAGAGAGAGAGAGAGAGATGGAGAGAGAGAGAGAGATGGAGAGAAAGGGAGAGGGACCAACAAGGTTTTTGTGTCGGATGCGTGCGACAGAATTGAAGATTGTCGGCGAGAGAGTGAGAGAGAGAGAGAGAGAACAGGAGTCCGGGAGAGGGGGAGGTCGCGTTTTATGCATCAAAGACTGATATAAACCATGTTTCGATATAAACTTGCATTCAAATATTTAAATTGGAGAACATGTTGTCTGCAATCCACACATGAATGGATATATGCGTATATCAAACAAGTTCATTAATTTCACTTTCAACATGTTCATGGAGTACTATAATACTGTACAACATGCTACTCGATTGAGGTGTTCAATTTTGGATTTAGTTCACTATTTTGACCTACTGAACGAGCTAGTTCATTGAATCGAGATATTCCATTTTGGGTTTGATTCGCGTTTTTGAGTGGGTCAACTATTTGTCATATAGTAAATCGCTAGCAACAAGCATGTAAAAACACATTACTCCCGAGCATCATCTCTCCATCTAAAAAAGAAGTGGCAAGCTAATATTTCAAAATTTGATTCGAATTGACTTGGTAAGGTAGACGTGGATGCTCGTTCTCCCAAAATTTGAACGAACTGTTAAACATCCTCTCTTCTCGGTGGAATTCGCCCGAGCAAATAAATGGGAGACGCGAAATTACCGTCCTATGTGGGACACGCATCAATTGGCCCGTTGTACATCAAGGGTAGGTTCGTAACTTCATCCAAGCACGCTTTCTCCTCGGCCAAATGACATGTGCCGAATAATTCATAAACCATGGTTGGCAAAACACACTCTCCTCGCCCGAAATAGCTCGCGCCCACTATTTCAAAAACACTCTCCTCGCCCGAAATCGCTCGCGCCCACTATAGTTCAAAACACGCCCTCCTTGCCCAAAATCGCTCCCGCCCACTATTTGGGGAGAAGCAAAGTTACTCTACTATCCCCGACTCTCAGTAGACAGACCAAAGCCGAGAAGCCTATAGGGAAGGGTAGAACTGTAACTCCCCCTCACATTTCAGACAAATGCGTCCGTAAGACATGGTTCCACTCCCCTCCCAATTCCGCCCCGCCCGCCCCCATTCATACCTCGTGGGTGCCAAATCACCTTCTCCCCGGGAAGCTCCCTTCTCCCGAGCCACGAAACCTCAGCCCCACCTCCATGGCGCCCCGCACCGCACCAATTTCACAGCCGCCCTCCTCCCTAATGCCGGAGACGCTGTCCAATTGCCGTCGTGCACTGGGTCGTGTGCCTCTTACTCCGTGTTGCTGGTGCTGCCTCGACAACGGCCGCGTGAACCGTACAGGAGCCGACTCACCCCCGCCGTTGTTCACGGCGCCGGAGTGGCTCCAACTTCGGATCTGTCCAGAGTCCTGGTGCTGCTTCCGCGTAGCCGTCGACCATCACGACATCGCTCTTTCCCTGCCGCCGGTCGCCACCGCAACCGCGCCGGCCTCACCGACTCGGCAGTTGGACCTGCCTACTTCACCATGCCGCCAGATAGGTTGTACCCTCATCTCAAATCACTTTATTTAGGCGTCAGTTTTCTGAATTTTAATTCTGGGCCAATCGATCCCAATGGGAAGCAACACCCCTCGAGGCGGCGGAGCTCCTAGGCTGCCGGTTGGCTGGTGTCTAACGTAAGGGTGCGGGGCCGCAAGTTCGCCGCGGAAGCAGCGCTTAGATGGCTATATTTTAGAGTTGCGTGGGTTGAAGGTACTGCCGCCGCCGGATCTGGATGACGGGGAGTCTTTGTGGATTGGCCCGGGGGCGGCGCAACCACGGCAGTGCGGTGGGGCGGGGAGCGGGGTTTTGGCTGGGGCCACAAACGGCGGAGGCGGGCTGCTCTGCCGTTGGTCGCTGGCTCTTCGGGGAAGATTCCGAACAGTGTCAGCCGGGAGGCACAAGACGGCCATCAAGCCATCCGGCGTAGATCGGACAGTACCAAAATAAAATAAAATCATGTGACCCCAATTTAGTCTTCAGTCAACAGACGTGTGACCACTCTCGTACCTTGCTGTTGATCTCTTAGTTTATTTCTTCAGATCAAAGAGATATGTCGTTCTTAACATTATGCATTATCTGCATCTTCAGACACACCGTCTTCCAACTCATCGCAGCTGCTCCAACAAGGGAAGCATACACCAGAAGGGAGCTACAGTCCCCACTCAATAGTTCCCTGCATCGAATGCGTGTGCCCGACATGGACAGCCACAACAACTGCAGGGCCATCGACAAGTTAGCACATGATGCTCACTCCTATGGATGGCAGCCAGATAGGTTGTACCCTCATCTTACTTGTGTGCAAAATTTATGTCATCTAAGCACGGAAATAGATCATCACATTTCACTGTATATTCATGCTGATCTCTTACGGGTCTTGTTCAGGAGTTCACGTTGTTCCATAGTTCAGCTAAGATACTTGTTCTTTAGGTAACGTTGTTCCATAGTTATCATCCATCAGCCAATGCTATCCCATAGGCTGGTGATTATAGTATTATACCACTTCTAGTATTACCTATGTTGTTCTTTAATACTTTTGTGTGCCATCTAGTTAATCTCGAGTACAAACGATACATATTCTGTAGCTTTCATCTGTGTTCTCCCTTTATTTTATGAGACCTGTTGCTGCTAGTTAACCCCAGTCCTACTATTTATGTCGTCTCCTACAGGCACTCATTTACATAAATCTAACTACTAGTTGTCTTCCATGCATGTCAGATATAATTGCACACACTGATATATCCACAAGAACCTCACGGAGCAATGTAAAGGCCAATAAACTTGATGTTAATGATACCCAATATGATGGAACATGTAAAGGCAGTTCTTCAGAAGACTTGCAGAAATATGATGAATCCTCTTCACCCCACAAGGTCCTTGCTCTAACTTGGCCTGTGATATGGGTACAACATGCATATAATGTCCTGGAGTGTATCTACTCTGTTGCAATGCCATGTGCTTAGCAAGCTGATCATGCATGTAAATATGTCATGCCTTCCTGTTTTTCAGTACATATTCCATTCATGATAACATGTTTTCAAATTCAAGTACTGTTATTCTACTCTATCGCAATGCCATCTGCTTAATTTGGACATCATGCTTCTGAATATCTTATGCATTGTTATTCATCAGTATGTACTTCATCTATCTGCCATACCATGTTTTTTCACATTGAAGTGTTGTTCTAGTGCTCTATTGCAATGCCATCTTATTTTCCCAATCATACACGTGTATGTTGCCTTAGTTATTTCTGTACGTATTCCGCTAGCATATAGTTTTACATTCAACTAGTGTTTTTTTTGTTGTGTTGTCCTGTCGTATCCCTAGCTGTTACACCATACTCCCTCCGTCCGGATTACATGTTGCCGAAATTGATAAAAAGGATGTATCTAGAACTGAAATACGCCTAGACCCATCCATTTTTTTGGATGGAGGGAATACATCTCAATATGTCATGCCTTCCTATTCTTCAGTACCTATTCCATCTCTCTGTTGTCGCATGTTTTATAATTAAAGCACCATTCTTCTATACAAGGCATGCAAGGGGAAGACGACTATGTTAGAATCTGAAGGGTTACAAACAAGGCCTTTGCAAAAGATCCAAACGCCAGGAGATAATAAACCAACTCCAGTTTTTATAGATACTGCTCCAGCATAGAGAAACCCAACTCATACTGATAATAAGCAGATTCCAGTGGCCAAAGAACTAGTCCGCTCCAGTCCAGCAAAAATATGTCAACTCAATTCTAAGAAGCGTGTGCGTATCCTTGCATCATGAAATTTTATAGCATGATGATCATATTTTCTACATGTTTCTTACCAATCTCTCTTTTATAAAATAAGCTTAACAGATAGAAGAATTTCTGCAATGGTATCGTTTATGAGGAAAGATTTTTGCAGGAATTCTCTGTGCTCCAATGTAGATGTAAGTACCTGTTGTATATCACTATATTTTTACATCAGCATGTATTTTGTTAATCGGCGTGAATCCAACCTTTATCTGATCTAAATTTAGTTGTAGCAAAATGTATGATTAAAGGCCACAATGTTGATTTTTGTAAGGAAAATTGGCTGGTAATTTTGCATCCTGAGCTGCATGAGTGTACTATCTCATATCAGTGGGTTTGAATACTTTGGTTATGCAGTGGGTTTTTCAGTGTTTTTTTATTGTGTTGTCCTGTCGTATCCCTAGCTCTTACATCATACTCCCTCCATCTGGATTAAATGTCGTAGAAATGGACAAAACTGGATGTATCTAGAACTGAAATACGCCTAGACCCGTCCATTTATTTCCGGATGGAGGGAATACATGTCAATATGTCATGCCTTTCTATTCTTCAGTACCTATTCCATCTCTGATGTAGCATGTTTTATAACTGAATCACCATTCTTCTATATAAGGCATGCAAGGGGAAGACGGCTATGTTAGAATATGAAGGGTTACAAACCAGGTCTTTGCAAAAGATCCAAACGCCAGGAGATAATAAACCAACTCCATTTTTCATAGATACTGCTCCAACACAGAGAAACCCAACTCCCACTGATAATAAGCAGATTCGAGTGGCCAAAGAACTAGTCCGCTCCAGTCCAACAAAAGAATGTCAACTCCATTCTAAAACGCGTGTGCGTATCCTCGCATCATGAAATTTTATAGCATTCTGATCATATTTTCTACATTTTTCTTACCCATCTCTCTTTTAGAAAATAAGGTTAAACGATAGAAGACTTCCTCCATTGGGATCGTATTCGAGGAAAATATCTTGCGGGAATTCTCTGTGCTCCAATGCTGATGTAAGTACCTGTTGTATATCACTATATTTTTACATCAACATGTATTTTGTTAATCGGCGTGAATCTAACCTTTATCTGATCTAAAATTAGTTGTAGCAAAATATTAAAGGTGCCAATGTTGATTTTTGTAAGGAAAACTGCCTGGTAGTTTTGCATACTGAGCTGCATGATACTATCTCATATCACGCACATTACTGAATTTGAGTGCTTCTCTGGTTGCCCATTCATTCATTGTGTCAATGTTGCTTTCGTTCTACCTTACCTGGATGATGATAGTTGTGCCATATTGTGTTAATTTGGTGTAGGCTAGTTGCCCAAACGTTCGTTGTGTCAATGTTGCTTTCCTATTATCTGACTTGGCCAATGATAGAAATGCTAGTGTGTTAATTTTGTGCAGGCTGCTGAAGATAAGAAGACAAACTCTGAAAACAGCAAGGCAACCCCATTGTTTCTTTCCAGTAAATCTAGGCCAGGTAATATGGCAATAACTCATGATTAATCTATTTGGCTCCCGTCCTAATTTATGTTATGATGAAGTGGTCGAGACACTCTCCACTATCAATAATACAAGCCTACCAAAATCGCCATCTGAATCTATTCAGTATCCTCTGTCTCAAATGCAACAGAATAAATGTATGTTTGTGAACCAATTAATGGCTGAAGCAATGATGGAAATGGTGGATGAATCAGAGGTGCAGAGTCGTGCGACACAACAACTGATCAATGTTTTCAGAGACAGTGTAGCAAAGCAGAAAGAACTTGCCCACATGCTTATGGGCGTCATCTGTGCTGAGGTTGCAGATTGTGACATTGTAGATGGTTAGGTTCTGCTCATTTATTTGCACTGGCATAAATCTTTGATTGCCCAGTGGATGTAATTTCCTATAATATATGCTGGATGTGCAAGTTATTCCCTGTATGTCGTACCTTTGCTTGATCGGTTTTGGTCCTGTGCATAATTGCTCGTCGTAATGGGCTCAAATTATCTAATTTGGCCTAAAGACATGTACGAACTTTAGTGGGCCCATTAAGTTAATGGGCCGTTACTAGGCCGAAAGTTAATGGTCGGCCCTCTTACCTCCCGGGTCATTAACAGGCCGACATCGAAGTGGGCAACAGGTGGCCCCAATTTATTTCACGGGCCGTTAACAGGCCGTTACTAAGTTTGGGCTACATATGGCCCAACTATACTGTAGGCCTTTAGCAGGCCGAAAGAGACAGCGGGCTTTTACTGGACCATGAGGACCATGTGCCTCTAAGAGGCCGAAAGTCAGGTTGTATTGTAAATGGCCCAACTGCGTTGTGGGCCTTTAGCAGGCCGAAAGAGAAACCGGGCTGGTATTGGACCATGAAGGGCATGGGCCGTTAAAAGGCCAAAACTAAGGCCCGACTTCAAATGGCCCAACTCATTTATGGTCCGTTAACAGGCCGAAAGGCACACAGGGCCGGGAATTGGCCCAACACTTAAATGAGTCGCTAAAAGGCCAAAACTCAGGTCCGACTACAAATGACCCAATTGATTTATGGGCCGTCAATAGGCTGAAAGTGACACCGGGCCAGAAATTGTCCCAACACTTAAATGGGCCGCTAAAAGGCCGAAACTCAGGTCCGACAACAAATGGCCCATCAGATTTATTGGTCGTCAACAGGCTGAAAGACACACCGGACCGGAAATTAGCCCAACATTTAAATGGGTTGCTAAAAGTCCGAAAGATGTACATCCTGAAAATTGGCCCATCCATTAAATGGGCCGTTAACAGGCCGAAATCTCATCCGGCCGATATTGAGCCCAAATATATAGCAGGCTGTTAACGGGCTCGAACTGACGATGGGCTGCAATGGTGTCAAATCTTTAACGGGCCGTTGACGGGCCGAATTGGCACATCTCGTGTGGGCCGTGGGCTTAAATGGACCTGACACAAGTAGGCCTTATATGGGCTGGCCTTCTAATTTTTACTGGGCCAACCTTTTCACAAGAATGGGCCTCTGTTGGGCCATGCCATGTGTCGACGTATCATAGGCACCTTCCGTCCAATGAGTGGATGACATCTGTCCCAATGATGAGCCGACACGTGTTTCCTCCAGCCAATGATGATTTTACACATGGAAAATCCCCATTGGTCGGGGCTGTTAACGGGTTATCTGAATCAAAACCCGACCCGATAGCTTAACGGCGTTCCGTTACGGTGGATGCCACGTGTCGGTCACCCTTGACGAAAGCACTTCTGTGACGCGCGATTTATCATCATGGAGGTGGACACTTTCGTGATGATAATTTTGGTAATGTCATGGAACACTTCAACGACAGCACAGGTATGACTATCTTGATTCTGTCATAAATTTGTCATGGATGTACATGCATGACAGAAAACGTGACCTACTGTGACAAACACGTATCATCACGGAAGTGTATTTTTTTTGTAGTGATGTTATTCATGATAGAGAGTCTCCTATGTTGACACTTTCATATACTAGTGGAAATTTTTCATTATAGAACTTGGCTTGTATATTCCAATGATGGGAATCCTCAAAAATGCCCTAGGTATTTGTGAGCAAGCAAGTTGGATGCACACCCACTTAGTTTCTTTTTGAGCTTCCATACACTTATAGCTCTAGTGCATCCGTTGCATGGCAATCCCTACCCACTCACATTGATATCTATTAATGGACATCTCCATAGCCCGTTGATACGCCTAATTGATGTGAGACTATCTTCTCCTTTTTTGTCTTCTCCACAACCACCATTATATTCCACTTATAGTGCTATGTCCATGGCTCACGCTCATGTATTGCTTGAAGATTGAAAAAGTTTGAGAACATCAAAAGTATGAAACAATTGCTTGGCTTGTCATTTGGGTTGTGCATGATTAAATATTTTGTGTGATGAAGACAGAGCATAACCAGACTATATGATTTTATAGGGATAACTTTCTTTGGCCATGTTATTTTGAGAAGACATGATTGCTTTGTTAGTATGCTTGAAATATTATTACTTTTATGTCAATATTAAAATTTTGTCTTGAATCTTTCAAATCTGAAAATTCATGCCACAATAAAGAAAATTACAGTGATAAATATGTTAGGAAGCATTCCACATCAAAAATTCTGTTTTTATCATTTACCTACTCGAGGACGAGCGGGAATTAAGCTTGGGGATGCTTGATACATCTCCAACATATCTATAATTTTTGATTGTTCCATGCTATTATATTATCCGTTTTGGATGTTTAATGGGCTTTAATATGCTCTTTTATATTATTTTTTTGGACTAATCTATTAACCGGAGGCCCAGTGCCAGTTTCTGTTTTTTTGCCTATTTTAGAGTTATGCAGAAAAGGAATAGCAAACGAAGTCCAAACGAAATAAAACCTTCACGATGATCTTTCTTGGACCGAAACCAAACCAGAAGACTTGGAGTTGAAGTCAAAAATGCAACGTGGCGTCCATGAGGCAGGAGGGTGCGCCCAGGGGTGTAGGCCCGCCCCCACCCTCATGGTCCCCTTGTAGCTCCACTGACCTAGTTCTTTCGCCTATATATACTCTTATACCCTTAAAACATCAGCGGGAGCCACGAAACCTTCTGTACCCATGAGATCCTGATACGTCTCCAACATATCTGTAATTTTTTATTATTCCATGCTACTTTATTATCTGTTTTGAATGATTATGGGCTTTATTATACACTTTTATATTACTTTTGGGACTAACCTATTAAGCGGAGGCCCAGCCCATATTGCTGTTTTATTGCCTGTTTCAGTATTTAGAAGAAAAGGAATATCAAACGGAGTCCAAACGGAATGAAACCTTCGACATCGTGATTTTTTGGAAGATTATCATCCTAAAGGCTTGGAGATGAAGTCAGAAGATCCTCGAGGAGCCCACGAGATAGGAGCATGCGCCCCCCCCCTACTGGGCACACCCCCTGTCTCGTGGACCCCTCGAGCACCCACCGACCGACTTCTTTCGCCTATATAACCCTACGTACCCTAAAACTATCGAATATCAAGATAGATCGGGAGTTCCGCTGCCGCAAGCCTCTGTAGCCACCAAAAACCTCTCAGGAGTCCTTCCCGGCACCCTGCTGGAGGGGGGATCCTTCACCGGGATCTTCGTCATCCCGGCGCTATCCATGACAAGGAGGGAGTAGCTCACCCTCGAGGCTGAGGGTATGTACCAGTAGCTATGTGTTTGATCTCTCTCTCTCTCTCGTATTCTCTCTCGTGTTCCCTCTATGGCACGATCTTGATCTATCCTGAGCTTTGCTATTGTAGTTGGATCTTATGATGTTTCTCCCCCTCTACTCTCTTGTGATGAATTGAGTTTTCCCTTTGAAGTTATCTTATCGGATCGAGTCTTTTATGAGAACACTTGATGTATGTCTTGCCGTGCTTATCTGTGGTGACAATGGGATATCATGTGCATCTTGATGTATGTTTTGGTGACCAACTTGCGGGTTCCACCCATGAACCTATGCATAGGGGTTGGCACACGTTCTTCACTCTCCGGTAGAAACTTTGGGACACTCTTTGAAGTACTTTGTGTTGGTTGAATAGATTAATATGAGACTGTGTGATGCATATCATATAATCATGCCCACGGATACTTGAGGTGACAATGGAGTATCTAGGTGACATTAGGGTTTTGGTTGATTTGTGTCTTAAGGTGTTATTCTAGTACAAACTCTTTAATAGATCGATCCGAAAGAATAACTTTGAGGTGGTTTTGTACCCTACCATAATCTCTTCGTTCGTTCTCCGCTATTAGTGTCTTTGGAGTGACTCTTTGTTGCATGTTGAGGGCTTGTTATATGATCTATCTATGTTATTATCTTTGATAGAACTTGCACTAGTGAAAGTATGAACCCTAGGCCTTGTTTCCTATCATTGCAATACCGTTTACGCTCACTTTTATCATTAGTTACCTTGCTGTTTTTATTATTTCAGATTACAAAAACCTATATCTACTATCTATTTTGCACTTGTATGACCATCTCTTCGCCGAACTAGTGCACCTATACAATTTACCATTGTATTGGGTGTGTTGGGGACACAAGAGACTCTTTGTTATTTGGTTGCAGGGTTGCTTGAGAGAGACCATCTTCATCCTACGCCTCCTACGGATTGATAAACCTTAGGTCATCCACGTGAGGGAAATTTGCTACTGTCCTACAAACCTGTGCACTTGCAGGCCCAACAACGTCTACAAGAAAAAGGTTGTGTAGTAGACATCAAGCTCTTTTCTAGCGCCGTTGCCGGGGAGGCTAGGTAAGCGGCACTCACACCCCGTCAACTAAGCTCTTTTTTGGCGCCGTTGCCGGGGAGGTGAGTGCTTGAAGGTATATATTTAGATCTTGCAATTGAATCTTTTTGTTTCTTTTTTTATCACTAGTTTAGTTTATAAAAGAAAACTACCAAAAAAATGGAGTTGAGTTTGTCTCATACGCTTCATCTTTTTAATATCTTTCGTGAGTTTGATGGAAAGGAAAATTGTGCTCAAGTGCTAGAAGAAGAATGCTTTAAAATGCTTGGTACTAAATCTTTGAATGATGAGCATGATTGCAATGTTGTTAGTATAAACTCCTTGAATATCCATAGTACTAATGATGATTGCTCTAGTCATGATGAAAATATATCTTATGAGCATGTCAACTTTTGTGGAGTGCATGTTTGCATGAACACACCAAATAGAGAAGATATATATTGCAAGAAGCACAAATATATCTTATGCTTCTGAATATCTTATGCATTGTTATTCATCAGTATGTACTTCATCTATCTGCCATACCATGTTTTTTTACATTGAAGTGTTGTTCTAGTGCTCTATTGCAATGCCATCTTATTTTCCCAATCATACACGTGTATGTTGCCTTAGTTATTTCTGTACGTATTCCGCTAGCATATAGTTTTACATTCAACTAGTGTTTTTTTGTTGTGTTGTCCTGTCGTATCCCTAGCTGTTACACCATACTCCCTCCGTCCGGATTACATGTTGCCGAAATTGATAAAAAGGATGTATCTAGAACTGAAATACGCCTAGACCCATCCATTTTTTTTGGATGGAGGGAATACATCTCAATATGTCATGCCTTCCTATTCTTCAGTACCTATTCCATCTCTCTGTTGTCGCATGTTTTATAATTAAAGCACCATTCTTCTATACAAGGCATGCAAGGGGAAGACGACTATGTTAGAATCTGAAGGGTTACAAACAAGGCCTTTGCAAAAGATCCAAACGCCAGGAGATAATAAACCAACTCCAGTTTTTATAGATACTGCTCCAGCATAGAGAAACCCAACTCATACTGATAATAAGCAGATTCCAGTGGCCAAAGAACTAGTCCGCTCCAGTCCAGCAAGAATATGTCAACTCAATTCTAAGAAGCGTGTGCGTATCCTTGCATCATGAAATTTTATAGCATGCTGATCATATTTTCTACATGTTTCTTACCAATCTCTCTTTTATAAAATAAGCTTAACAGATAGAAGAATTTCTGCAATGGTATCATTTATGAGGAAAGATTTTTGCAGGAATTCTCTGTGCTCCAATGTAGATGTAAGTACCTGTTGTATATCACTATATTTTTACATCAGCATGTATTTTGTTAATCGGCGTGAATCCAACCTTTATCTGATCTAAATTTAGTTGTAGCAAAATGTATGATTAAAGGCCACAATGTTGATTTTTGTAAGGAAAATTGGCTGGTAATTTTGCATCCTGAGCTGCATGAGTGTACTATCTCATATCAGTGGGTTTGAATACTTTGGTTATGCAGTGGGTTTTTCAGTGTTTTTTTATTGTGTTGTCCTGTCGTATCCCTAGCTCTTACATCATACTCCCTCCGTCTGGATTAAATGTCGTAGAAATGGACAAAACTGGATGTATCTAGAACTGAAATACGCCTAGACCCGTCCATTTATTTCCGGATGGAGGGAATACATGTCAATATGTCATGCCTTTCTATTCTTCAGTACCTATTCCATCTCTGATGTAGCATGTTTTATAACTGAATCACCATTCTTCTATATAAGGCATGCAAGGGGAAGACGGCTATGTTAGAATATGAAGGGTTACAAACCAGGTCTTTGCAAAAGATCCAAACGCCAGGAGATAATAAACCAACTCCATTTTTCATAGATACTGCTCCAACACAGAGAAACCCAACTCCCACTGATAATAAGCAGATTCGAGTGGCCAAAGAACTAGTCCGCTCCAGTCCAACAAAAGAATGTCAACTCCATTCTAAAACGCGTGTGCGTATCCTCGCATCATGAAATTTTATAGCATTCTGATCATATTTTCTACATGTTTCTTACCCATCTCTCTTTTAGAAAATAAGGTTAAACGATAGAAGACTTCCTCCATTGGGATCGTATTCGAGGAAAATATCTTGCGGGAATTCTCTGTGCTCCAATGCTGATGTAAGTACCTGTTGTATATCACTATATTTTTACATCAACATGTATTTTGTTAATCGGCGTGAATCTAACCTTTATCTGATCTAAAATTAGTTGTAGCAAAATATTAAAGGTGCCAATGTTGATTTTTGTAAGGAAAACTGCCTGGTAGTTTTGCATACTGAGCTGCATGATACTATCTCATATCACGCACATTACTAAATTTGAGTGCTTCTCTGGTTGCCCATTCATTCATTGTGTCAATGTTGCTTTCGTTCTACCTTACCTGGATGATGATAGTTGTGCCATATTGTGTTAATTTGGTGTAGGCTAGTTGCCCAAACGTTCGTTGTGTCAATGTTGCTTTCCTATTATCTGACTTGGCCAATGATAGAAATGCTAGTGTGTTAATTTTGTGCAGGCTGCTGAAGATAAGAAGACAAACTCTGAAAACAGCAAGGCAACCCCATTGTTTCTTTCCAGTAAATCTAGGCCAGGTAATATGGCAATAACTCATGATTAATCTATTTGGCTCCCGTCCTAATTTATGTTATGATGAAGTGGTCGAGACACTCTCCACTATCAATAATACAAGCCTACCAAAATCGCCATCTGAATCTATTCAGTATCCTCTGTCTCAAATGCAACAGAATAAATGTATGTTTTTGAACCAATTAATGGCTGAAGCAATGATGGAAATGGTGGATGAATCAGAGGTGCAGAGTCGTGCTACACAACAACTGATCAATGTTTTCAGAGACAGTGTAGCAAAGCAGAAAGAACTTGCCCACATGCTTATGGGCGTCATCTGTGCTGAGGTTGCAGATTGTGACATTGTAGATGGTTAGGTTCTGCTCATTTATTTGCACTGGCATAAATCTTTGATTGCCCAGTGGATGTAATTTCCTATAATATATGCTGGATGTGCAAGTTATTCCCTGTATGTCGTACCTTTGCTTGATCGGTTTTGGTCCTGTGCATAATTGCTCGTCGTAATGGGCTCAAATTATCTAATTTGGCCTAAAGACATGTACGAACTTTAGTGGGCCCATTAAGTTAATGGGCCGTTACTAGGCCGAAAGTTAATGGTCGGCCCTCTTACCTCCCGGGTCATTAACAGGCCGACATCGAAGTGGGCAACAGGTGGCCCCAATTTATTTCACGGGCCGTTAACAGGCCGTTACTAAGTTTGGGCTACATATGGCCCAACTATACTGTAGGCCTTTAGCAGGCCGAAAGAGACAGCGGGCTTTTACTGGACCATGAGGACCATGTGCCTCTAAGAGGCCGAAAGTCAGGTTGTATTGTAAATGGCCCAACTGCGTTGTGGGCCTTTAGCAGGCCGAAAGAGAAACCGGGCTGGTATTGGACCATGAAGGGCATGGGCCGTTAAAAGGCCAAAACTAAGGCCCGACTTCAAATGGCCCAACTCATTTATGGTCCGTTAACAGGCCGAAAGGCACACAGGGCCGGGAATTGGCCCAACACTTAAATGAGTCGCTAAAAGGCCAAAACTCAGGTCCGACTACAAATGACCCAATTGATTTATGGGCCGTCAATAGGCTGAAAGTGACACCGGGCCAGAAATTGTCCCAACACTTAAATGGGCCGCTAAAAGGCCGAAACTCAGGTCCGACAACAAATGGCCCATCAGATTTATTGGTCGTCAACAGGCTGAAAGACACACCGGGCCGGAAATTAGCCTAACATTTAAATGGGTTGCTAAAAGTCCGAAAGATGTACATCCTGAAAATTGGCCCATCCATTAAATGGGCCGTTAACAGGCCGAAATCTCATCCGGCCGATATTGAGCCCAAATATATAGCAGGCTGTTAACGGGCTCGAACTGACGATGGGCTGCAATGGTGTCAAATCTTTAACGGGCCGTTGATGGGCCGAATTGGCACATCTCGTGTGGGCCGTGGGCTTAAATGGACCTGACACAAGTAGGCCTTATATGGGCTGGCCTTCTAATTTTTACTGGGCCAACCTTTTCACAAGAATGGGCCTCTGTTGGGCCATGCCATGTGTCGACGTATCATAGGCACCTTCCATCCAATGAGTGGATGACATCTGTCCCAATGATGAGCTGACACGTGTTTCCTCCAGCCAATGATGATTTTACACATGGAAAATCCCCATTGGTCGGGGCTGTTAACGGGTTATCTGAATCAAAACCCGACCTGATAGCTTAACGGCGTTCCATTACGGTGGATGCCACGTGTCGGTCACCCTTGACGAAAGCACTTCTGTGATGCGCGATTTATCATCCTGGAGGTGGACACTTCCGTGATGATAATTTTGGTAATGTCATGGAACACTTCAACGACAGCACAGGTATGACTATCTTGATTCTGTCATAAATTTGTCATGGATGTACATGCATGACAGAAAACGTGACCTACTGTGACAAACACGTATCATCACGGAAGTGTATTTTTTTTGTAGTGATGTTATTCATGATAGAGAGTCTCCTATGTTGACACTTTCATATACTAGTGGAAATTTTTCATTATAGAACTTGGCTTGTATATTCCAATGATGGGAATCCTCAAAAATGCCCTAGGTATTTGTGAGCAAGCAAGTTGGATGCACACCCACTTAGTTTCTTTTTGAGCTTCCATACACTTATAGCTCTAGTGCATCCGTTGCATGGCAATCCCTACCCACTCACATTGATATCTATTAATGGACATCTCCATAGCCCGTTGATACGCCTAATTGATGTGAGACTATCTTCTCCTTTTTTGTCTTCTCCACAACCACCATTATATTCCACTTATAGTGCTATGTCCATGGCTCACGCTCATGTATTGCTTGAAGATTGAAAAAGTTTGAGAACATCAAAAGTATGAAACAATTGCTTGGCTTGTCATTTGGGTTGTGCATGATTAAATATTTTGTGTGATGAAGACAGAGCATAACCAGACTATATGATTTTATAGGGATAACTTTCTTTGGCCATGTTATTTTGAGAATACATGATTGCTTTGTTAGTATGCTTGAAATATTATTACTTTTATGTCAATATTAAAATTTTGTCTTGAATCTTTCAAATCTGAAAATTCATGCCACAATAAAGAAAATTACAGTGATAAATATGTTAGGAAGCATTCCACATCAAAAATTCTGTTTTTATCATTTACCTACTCGAGGACGAGCGGGAATTAAGCTTGGGGATGCTTGATACATCTCCAACATATCTATAATTTTTGATTGTTCCATGCTATTATATTATCCGTTTTGGATGTTTAATGGGCTTTAATATGCTCTTTTATATTATTTTTTTGGACTAATCTATTAACCGGAGGCCCAGTGCCAGTTTCTGTTTTTTTGCCTATTTTAGAGTTATGCAGAAAAGGAATAGCAAACGAAGTCCAAACGAAATAAAACCTTCACGATGATCTTTCTTGGACCGAAACCAAACCAGAAGACTTGGAGTTGAAGTCAAAACGCAACGTGGCGTCCATGAGGCAGGAGGGTGCGCCCAGGGGTGTAGGCCCGCCCCTACCCTCATGGTCCCCTTGTAGCTCCACTGACCTAGTTCTTTCGCCTATATATACTCTTATACCCTTAAAACATCAGCGGGAGCCACGAAACCTTCTGTACCCATGAGATCCTGATACGTCTCCAACATATCTGTAATTTTTTATTATTCCATGCTACTTTATTATCTGTTTTGAATGATTATGGGCTTTATTATACACTTTTATATTACTTTTGGGACTAACCTATTAAGCGGAGGCCCAGCCCATATTGCTGTTTTATTGCCTGTTTCAGTATTTAGAAGAAAAGGAATATCAAACGGAGTCCAAACGGAATGAAACCTTCGACATCGTGATTTTTTGGAAGATTATCATCCTAAAGGCTTGGAGATGAAGTCAGAAGATCCTCGAGGAGCCCACGAGATAGGAGCATGCGCCCCCCCCCTACTGGGCACACCCCCTGTCTCGTGGACCCCTCGAGCACCCACCGACCGACTTCTTTCGCCTATATAACCCTACGTACCCTAAAACTATCGAATATCAAGATAGATCGGGAGTTCCGCCGCCGCAAGCCTCTGTAGCCACCAAAAACCTCTCAGGAGTCCTTCCCGGCACCCTGCTGGAGGGGGGATCCTTCACCGGGATCTTCGTCATCCCGGCGCTATCCATGACAAGGAGGGAGTAGTTCACCCTCGAGGCTGAGGGTATGTACCAGTAGCTATGTGTTTGATCTCTCTCTCTCTCTCGTATTCTCTCTCGTGTTCCCTCTATGGCACGATCTTGATCTATCCTGAGCTTTGCTATTGTAGTTGGATCTTATGATGTTTCTCCCCCTCTACTCTCTTGTGATGAATTGAGTTTTCCCTTTGAAGTTATCTTATCGGATCGAGTCTTTTATGAGAACACTTGATGTATGTCTTGCCGTGCTTATCTGTGGTGACAATGGGATATCATGTGCATCTTGATGTATGTTTTGGTGACCAACTTGCGGGTTCCACCCATGAACCTATGCATAGGGGTTGGCACACGTTCTTCACTCTCCGGTAGAAACTTTGGGACACTCTTTAAAGTACTTTGTGTTGGTTGAATAGATTAATATGAGACTGTGTGATGCATATCGTATAATCATGCCCACGGATACTTGAGGTGACAATGGAGTATCTAGGTGACATTAGGGTTTTGGTTGATTTGTGTCTTAAGGTGTTATTCTAGTACAAACTCTTTAATAGATCGATCCGAAAGAATAACTTTGAGGTGGTTTTGTACCCTACCATAATCTCTTCGTTCGTTCTCCGCTATTAGTGTCTTTGGAGTGACTCTTTGTTGCATGTTGAGGGCTTGTTATATGATATATCTATGTTATTATCTTTGATAGAACTTGCACTAGTGAAAGTATGAACCCTAGGCCTTGTTTCCTCTCATTGCAATACCGTTTACGCTCACTTTTATCATTAGTTACCTTGCTGTTTTTATTATTTCAGATTACAAAAACCTATATCTACTATCTATTTTGCACTTGTATCACCATCTCTTCGCCGAACTAGTGCACCTATACAATTTACCATTGTATTGGGTGTGTTGGGGACACAAGAGACTCTTTGTTATTTGGTTGCAGGGTTGCTTGAGAGAGACCATCTTCATCCTACGCCTCCTACGTATTGATAAACCTTAGGTCATCCACTTGAGGGAAATTTGCTACTGTCCTACAAACCTGTGCACTTGCAGGCCCAACAACGTCTACAAGAAAAAGGTTGTGTAGTAGACATCAAGCTCTTTTCTAGCGCCGTTGCCGGGGAGGCTAGGTAAGCGGCACTCACACCCCGTCAACTAAGCTCTTTTTTGGCGCCGTTGCCGGGGAGGTGAGTGCTTGAAGGTATATATTTAGATCTTGCAATTGAATCTTTTTATTTCTTTTTTTATCACTAGTTTAGTTTATAAAAGAAAACTACCAAAAAAATGGAGTTGAGTTTGTCTCATACGCTTCATCTTTTTAATATCTTTCGTGAGTTTGATGGAAAGGAAAATTGTGCTCAAGTGCTAGAAGAAGAATGCTTTAAAATGCTTGGTACTAAATCTTTGAATGATGAGCATGATTGCAATGTTGTTAGTATAAACTCCTTGAATATCCATAGTACTAATGATGATTGCTCTAGTCATGATGAAAATATATCTTATGAGCATGTCAACTTTTGTGGAGTGCATGTTTGCATGAACACACCAAATAGAGAAGATATATATTGCAAGAAGCATAAGTATTTAGGAACTAAGAGGTTGCAAGAAAGGCTAGATAAGAGTGCGGAGAATTTAAGATATCTTTCCCGTTGTGAATTTTGCAATAAACAAGATCATTTACACCTCCAATGCAAATTGTTTCATGATCGGATCGTGTCCAAAAATTGTGATGATTTGATCTCCCCTTCTCATTAAAATGAACTTAGATTGCTTTTGGGTTGTGAAGAGTTGAAACGTTTAACTAAGCCTATTCCAGAATTTAATCTTAGGTATTTCCTTGAAGTTGATCTAGAAAAGATTTATATGTTTTGTGCGGTGAATTGCATTGAAAATCCTTATATTGCCAATTACCTAAAGAAAAGAAAGCAAATAGAAGATGAAGAGAATACTAATGAAACAGAAGAGACTTCCGAACCTCCTCCTATTATTTCTTATGATGATTCAGGTAACGAGGAGGAGCTTTCTATTCAACCAATTCCATCAATAAAGAAGGTTGAACCCACACATAATGTGAAGAAGAAAAGGAAGAGAAGGGGCAGCAAAGGTAAAAAGGTATCCCTCCCAAATGATGTTGCTCCTACTACTCATTGTGATGATGATATTTGCTTTACTATTGGTGCTATCCATATTTTTAATGATGAGAGTGATTATGCTTATGATATGAAAGGGTCCAAGCTTGGGGAAGCTATGTTTGATGAGTATGAAATATTTGAGAGTATATTTGCTAAAATTAATGTTTGTCCCGATCTTGGGGATGCTATGATTAATGAAGATGATATTTTTAGCATCCAAAGTTTTGGTATGCAAAGTTGTTATGATGATAGCATGCCTCCTACCTATGATGATTATATTGATGAAAGTGGGTTCGGAAGAGTGTCAACTTTAGGAAGTAGTGATCCCGCTATTTTGGAGGATGTTGAATTTTATTGTGATGAATATGAAAGTGGATTTGGAAGAGTGTCAACTTTATTTAGTGATTCCACTATCTTGGAGGTTTCAATCGATTATATGAGAACGAAGTTGCTACTTATGATGATTATTGTGATGAAACTTATGGTATAAAAAGTAGTGATGATTATATTTACAAAACTTGTCATGATTATGATTACCCTTTTTCTGAACATTACTCTTTTAATGTGGAAACAGTTTTTAGTGTTCAAGTCTCTTATGATACTCTCGCTATTCCGAATGCTTATGTGGAGAGTAGTAAATTTTCTATGCTTGTAGATCATGAAAAGAATGCTTTAGGTGCTGGTTATATTGTTGAATTCATTCATGATGCTACTGAAAATTATTATGAGGGAGGAACATATGCTTGTAGGAGTTGCAATAATATCAAGTTTCCTCTCTATGTGTTGAAAATTTTGAAGCTATGCTTGTTTTACCTTCCTATGCTAGTTGATTATTGTTCCCATAAGTTGTTTGCTCAAAAAATACCTATGCATAGGAAGTGGGTTGACTTAAATGTGCTAGTAATATGCTTCATGATTCTCCCGTTATGTTTCAATTCTTATCTTTTATATGAGCATCATTGCCATCATCATGCCTAGCTAGAAAGGCATTAAACAAAAGCGTTTGTTGGGGGATAACCCAATATTTAACCTTACTGTTTTTGTGTGTTCACATGATTATGCTACTGTAGTAATCATGTTTTATAGCTTTTGTTTCAATAAAGTGCCAAGTAGAACCTTTGGGAAGACTTGGGTGAAGTTTATGTGATCTTGCTGTAAAAAAAACAGAAACTTTAGCGCTCACGAGTTTAGCTGCCATTTTTTACTGGAGAGTGCTTTTAGGTTGATTATTTTTGCAGATGATTAGTAGAAAAATTACTCAGGTCCAGAAATTTATTTCATAATTTTTGGGGTGCCAGAGGTATACGTTTGATACAGATTACTACAGACTGTTCTGTTTTTGACAGATTCTGTTTTCATTGTGTTGTTTGCTTATTTTGATGCATCTATGCCTAGTATCGGAGGGTATGAACCATATAGAAGTTGGAATAAAGTAGATTTAACACGAATATGAATTTAGAATGAGTTCATTACAGTACCTAAGTGGTGGTTTTATTTTCTTATACTAACGGAGCTTATGAGTTTTCTGTTGAGTTTTGTGTGGTTGAAGTTTTCAAGTTTTGGGTAAGGATTCGATGGACTATGGAATAAGGAGTGGAAAGATCCTAAGCTTGGGGATTCCCAAGGCACCCCAAGATACTATTCAAGGACAACCAAGCAACTAAGCTTGGGGATGCCCCGGATGGCATCCCCTCTTTCGTCTTCGTTCATCGGTAACTTTACTTAGAGCTATATTTTTATTCACCACATGACATGTATTTTGCTTCGAGAGTCATTATATTTTCCTAGTTTTTTCTTGCTGTTAGTCAGAATAATGTTTTGCATCTTTATTTTCAATAAAAAAAGTCAAGGATAGCCTTTGCCATGCTTGTTTTGCTAGTATACATGTTGCTGTTTGAAAACAGAAAGTTTACCGCTGTTGCAAAAATTCCCTAGAAAAGTCAGAGAATGGTATAACGTTGAATCTTTTTGCATATTAAGCTCTGATAAATTTATTACAGTGGGAATTTTAGTTCATAATTTTTGGAGTAAGGGAATTATTGTTACTCTTGCATTCTTTACAGACTGTACTGTTTCGACAGATTGCTGTTATGGTTGCATTGTTTGCATATGTTTGCTTGTTTAATGATTCTATTTGAGGATAGGAGTATTAAATATGCAGAGACATTTAGTATTCAATGTTGAATAATAATGTTAGTGATTTTTTACAGTAGAAGATGTTATGGTTTTGCATTGGTTTATACTAACCTATCTCACGAGTTCTTGTTGAGTTTGTTGTGAATGAAGCTTTTGATAAAAAGAGAAACCATGATATGAGAGGAATTAAGGAGACATAAAAGCTCAAGCTTGGGGATGCCCAAGGCACCCCAAGATAATATTTCAAGAAGTCTCAAGCATCTAAGCTTGGGGATGCCCCGGTAGGCATCCCACCTTTCTTCTTCGACAACTATCGGTTAGTATCGGTTGAGCCTAAGTTTTTGCTTCTTCACATAAGTTGTGCTATCCTTGCAATGTCTTTTATTTTGCTTTTCTTGCTGTTTGAATAAGATACCAAGATCTGAAATTCTTTAATGAGAGAGAGTCTTTGCATAGTTGCATTATTATTTAGCTACTCTTTGATCTTCACTTATATCTTACGGAGTAGTTTGTCGTTTGCTCTAGTGCTTCACTTATATCTTTTAAGAGCAGGGCAGTGGTTATATTTTGAAGAAATTGCTAGTCTCTCATGCTTCACTTATATTATTTAGAGAGTCTTAAACAGCATGGTAATTTGAATGAAAACTATCATAGGAAGTGAATTGGATGCTATGATCAATTTGATACTTGATAATTGTTTTCAGATATGGAGGTAGTGATATTAAAGTCATGCTAGTTGGGTGATTATGAATTTAAAGAATGCTTGTGTTGAAGTTTGTGATTCCCGTAGCATGCACGTATGGTGAACCGCTTTGTGATGAAGTTGGAGCAAAATTTTATTTATTGAATGTCTTCCTTATGAGTGGCAGTCGGGGACAAGCGATGGTCTTTTCCTACCAATCTATCCCCCTAGGAGCATGCGCGTAGTGCTTGATTTTTGATGACTTCTAAATTTTTGCAATAAGTATATGAGTTCTTTTGACTAATGTTGAGTCCATGGATAATACGCACCCTTTCACCATTCCATTATTGCTAGCCTCACTTGTACCGTGCAACTTTCGCCGGTACCATACACTCACCATATACCTTCCTCAAAACAGCCACCATACCTACCTATTATGGCATTTCCATAGCCATTCCGAGATATATTGACATGCAACTTTCCACCGTTCCGTTTATTATGACACGTTTCATCATTGTCATATTGCTCTTTGCATGATCATGTAGTTGAGATCGTATTTGTGGCAAAGCCACCATCATAATCTTCATACATGTCGCTCTTGATTCATTGCATATCCCGGTACACCGCCAAAGGCATTCATATAGAGTCATATCTTGTTCTAGCTTTGAGTTGTAAATCCATAAAAGTGTGTTGATCTTCATTATTAGAGCATTGTCCCAGTGAGGAAAGAATGATGAAGACTATGATTCCCCCACAAGTCGGGATGAGACTTCGGACTTTAAAAAAATAAAGGAGGCCAAAGAAGCCCACCAAAAAGAAAGGAAAAAGAGAAAAGAAAAAAATAGAAAAATAGAAAAAAAGAAAGAAAAAAAAGAATGAGAGAAAAAGAGAGAAGGGACAGTGCTACTATCTCTTTTTCCACACTTGTGCTTCAAAGTAGCACCATGACCTTCATGATAGAGAGTCTCCTATGTTGTCACTTTCATATACTAGTGGGAATTTTTCATTATAGAACTTGGCTTGTATATTCCAATGATGGGCTTCCTCAAAATGCCCTAGGTCTTCGTGAGCAAGCAAGTTGGATGCACACCCACTAGTTTTCTTTTGTTGAGCTTTCATATATTTATAGCTCTAGTGCATCCGTTGCATGGCAATCCCTACTCACTCACATTGATATCTATTAATGGGCATCTCCATATAGCCCGTTAATACGCCTAGTTGATGTGAGACTATCTTCTCCTTTTTGTCCTCACAACCACCACCATATTCCACATATAGCGCTATGTCCATGGCTCACGCTCATGTATTGCGTGAAAGTTGAAAGAGTTTGAGATTATTAAAGTATGAAACAATTGCTTAGCTCATCATCGGGGTTGTGCATAATTAAATACTTTGTGTGATGAAGATAGAGCAACAGCCAGACTATATGATTTTGTAGGGATAACTTTCTTTGGTCATGTTATTTTGAGAAGACATGATTACTTTGCTTAGTATACTTGAAGTATTACTATTTCTTATGTCAATATGAACTTTTATCTTGAATCATTTGGATCTGAACATTCATGCCACATTAAAGAAAATTACACTTATAATCATGCTAGGTAGCATTCCACATCAAAAATTCCATTTTTATCATTTACCTACTCAAGGACGAGCGGGAATTAAGCTTGGGGATGCTTGATACGTCTCCAATGTATCTATAATTTTTGATTGTTCCATGCTATTTTATTATCTATTTTGAATGATTATGGGCTTTATTATACAATTTTATATTACTTTTGGGACTAACCTATTAACCGAAGGCCCAGCCCATATTGTTGTTTTATTGCCTGTTTCAGTATTTCGAAGAAAATGAATATCAAACAGAGTCCAAACGGAATGAAACCTTCGGTATCGTGATTTTTTGGAAGATTATCATCCTGGAGGCTTGGAGATGAAGTCAGAAGATCCTCGAGGAGACCACGAGATAGGAGGGCGCCCCCCCCTACTGGGCGCGCCCCCCTGTCTCGTGGACCCCTCGAGCACCCCCCGACCAACTTCTTTCGTCTATATAACCCTACGTACCTTAAAACTATCGAATATCAAGATAGATCGGGAGTTCCGCTGCCGCAAGCCTCTGTAGCCACCAAAAACCTCTCGGGAGTCCTTCCCGACACCCTGCCGGAGGGGGGATCCTTCACCGGTGGCCATCTTCATCATCCTGGTGCTATCCATGACGAGGAGGGAGTAGTTCACCCTCGAGGCTAAGGGTATGTACCATTAGATATGTGTTTGATCTCTCTCTCTCTCGTGTTCTCTCTCGTGTTCCCTCTATGGCATGATCTTGATGTATCCCGAGCTTTTCTATTGTAGTTGGATCTTATGATGTTTCTCCCCCTCTACTCTCTTGTGATGAATTGAGTTTTCCCTTTGAAGTTATCTTATTGGATCGAGTCTTTTATGAGAACACTTGATGTATGTCTTGTCGTGCTTATCTGTGGTGACAATGGGATATCATGTGCCTCTTGATGTATGTTTTTGTGACCAACTTGCGGGTTCCGCCCATGAACCTATGCATAGGTGTTGGCACACGTTCTTGACTCTCCGGTGGAAATTTTAGGACACTCTTTGAAGTACTTTGTGTTGGTTGAATAGATGAATCTGAGACTGTGTGATGCATATCGTATAATCATGCCCACGGATACTTGAGGTGACAATGGAGTATCTAGGTGACATTAGGGTTTTGGTTGATTTGTGTCGTAAGGTGTTATTTTAGTACGAACTCTTTAATAGATCGATCTGAAAGAATAACTTTGAGGTGGTTTCGTACCCTACCATAATCTCTTCGTTCGTTCTCCGCTATTGGTGTCTTTGGAGTGACTCTTTGTTGCATGTTGAGGGCTTGTTATATGATCTATCTATGTTATTATTGTTGAGAGAACTTGCACTAGTGAAAGTATGAACCCTAGGCCTTGTTTCCTATCATTGCAATACCGTTCATGCTCACTTTTATCATTAGTTACCTTGCTGTTTTTATTTTTTTAGATTACGAAAACCTATATCTACTATCTATTTTGCACTTGTATCACACTACAAAAATAAGACACATCCGTGACATTTTGGGCCGAACGAATTTTTTTTCTGTCATACATATGACACTTCTATGACGATAATTGTGACAAAACCCGATATCTTCATAGATGTGGTAGCCTCCTACTTCTATGACAAAAAATCATGACAGAAAATGGGCTTTTCGTCCTGGGCGGGCCGGAGACGCAGCTGCATGACATTCTTTGGGCCATCCATGACGGAAAAAACCGTGGTAGAAGCGAGAGGGAGGAAAATTTTGGGGAGTTGCCGGTTACGGTGGGAGGTCGGGTGCCGAGCGATGCGCGTTTCTCTCGTACACGTACGCTCGTGTGTGCAAGGCATTGGGTCTAACTGAACCCGAGCGAGGCGTTGGGCTCTAACTGAACCCGAGCGATTGCACTGCAGGCTACGCGTTACTGAACCCGAGCGATTGATCGATGGCTATTAACTGAACCCGATGGAGCGATTCCTTCGCTACTGTTGCTAACTGAAGCCG